>NW_011361014.1:147232-150004 GCF_000735185.1 Notothenia coriiceps | reverse complement strand
GTCTCGATTTCTTTTTTATAAATTTTATTATGTTTTATATACTCCTATGGTCTCGCGGCTACTACCCAAAAAGAGGAGATATAAAACATAATTAAAAATTATAAAAGAAATCGAGACATAGACACAAAAATTACATACGTGGGTGCTTGTAGTTCAGTTTAAGGAGCATTCACATTTGGATGGACCATATTTGGACTAAGACAATTACCAGGTTTACACAGGTTACGGAAGTTTGCAGAGGGTAACCTAAGGTAAAGACAAAATGAAAGGTAGTGTTATTACTGTAGTGATACATTGTTGAGTGTGAAGATAATCGTTAACTACAGGTTTACAGCAGGTACGTTGTACCAGTTGCATTTGTCATATAGTCTTCTTACGCCTCTATCTCTCGTTTGTCATTAGTAACTTAGTTTATTGATAAATGAAAGACGATAATCGGACATGCTAAGAGAGAAGTCGGTGTAATGAGAACCGAGTAATGTGTTCAAAGAATATAACATGTTGTTAATGTAAAAATTGAGTAATTGGCACAGATACATAAAGATAAAACACTATAAGATTACAGGACTACAAATCAGTTGTCTAAATTCAGATGTGGAGTAATTGTCATTTGATTCTAAACCTTAACTTCAATTGTCATTCGAAACCTTCGTAAATTTCAGTTTTACAGGTTACGATGTAGCATTTTATTACAATGTAAACACTCATATGGTTTTAGACTAGAATTGAATTAATCACGAAGTCACAAAGGGGACACGGGCGGTTGCCTCGGGCGTTGGGGGGTACTTTTAAGTCCACAAAATTTTTTTTTTTCTTAATATTAATAAAAAAATAAATTAAAATTAAAATTTATATATATTTATATATATCGTGGTTTAACGTTGATTAGATATAGATGACGTGAAAAGTGTAACCTTTGTACACGAGAAAATATGTATTTGATTGGAAAGTAAAATACACACTCAAAATCACAAAAAACTGGGATTCCTTTGTGACTACGTTAATTAGTTTATTGTTATTAGGTGTCGAGAGAGGAGACGAGGTGTCTAGACGCGCGGGGGGGGGGGGGGTTTCGTCAATCTGGATCCCCTTTGTGACAAAATAAGGTTCAGGATTCACCTAGGTGGCATGGATAATGTTCACTTTACGTCTCTCTCCTCCTTAATGTCGGTGGTTTCATCATTCGTTACCTATAGGGCTACGCTGTTTATTTCTAATTGACAAACCATTTTTTCTCTCATATTTTCGACTTTATAAGAGAAGTCAGAAGTCTGGGTGCGAAATCCGTTCTTCAGAGAATTGACACCAAGTGTTATATTAGGGTAGTCTAGTCCTGTGGAATAGCTTCTTTCTCAAAACGGAAAGCCGTCCTAAACTCCTCCTTCACTGGAGTCGAGTGGAGACCAGCAGGAGTCGCAGGTACCTCGTAGACCATCCCAGTCCTGTTCGGACTAGTTTTATGTATGCACCACGACATCAAGTCAAATTCCTCGTAAGTGTAAACCTACCTGGTAATAAACCTGATTCTGATTAATGGTCCAAATGTCCAATGCCTCAAACGCCTCCATTGGATTCCTTTGTTTACTTCCGTCACATAATGACATCACTATGTAACACTCACACTTCTATTAGCATTGATTGTCCAAATGTCCAATGCAACATGGTCAACGTAAACAAGTATATCAGAAGAGATGAGGAAGTAGAAGCAAACAGTAATCATTGATTCAAATAACTATTTACTTTTGCTATTAGCTGTACGATTCTCTCTTCAGCCACATACTCTTGGCTCAATTAACACAAGTTTCTTATATTGTACAACAATTACATTTTTAACTTCAATAACCAGTGTCTATGTATTTCTATTTTGTGATATTTTAATGTCCTGAGTGTTTAGTCAACAGATTAAGGACACCTCATTAACAGTAAACTAAGGTTGAATTGAGTTAACAGTAAGCTTTGGAAGCATTTAAAAGTCAAAAATGTCCAATGCTACATCGTCAAATAAATGTTACATTTGTGAGTATACAAAAATCTGATCTTAACTTAATTAGTGCTTCAGTGTTTCCCCTGTGCCCCGCCAACGGAGCCCCGCACCCCCCCTGAAATTCAAGGTGTTTAAAAAAAAAAGAATTATAATTATTTTTTTATTTTATTTTAATTTTACAATATATATACATATATATAGCACCAAATTGCAACTAATCTATATCTACTGTCACTTTTCACATTGAACATGTGCTCTTTTATAACATAAACTAAACCCTTTCATTTTAAGTTGTGAGTTTAGTGTTTTTGACCCTAAGAAACACTGATGCATTAATCAATAACAATAATCCACAGCTCCTCTCTCTGCTCCACAGGATCTGCCCCCCCCCCCCCCCAAGCAGTAAACCTAGGGGAAACACTGGTTTATTCCAAAGTCCTAAATGGATCCCCGTTACCTCAATTACAAGTGAATGCAGAGAGAGGAGGAATTTTACAGCCACCAAAGTAAGTAAGCAATGAATATCCGATGCGACAAATAAATATTAACTTTGGTAAGAGAGAGTATTAAGAAAGCTGGAATATGTCTCTCAGTCTTCAGACCCACACACTTTTAGGCACAGAAGTCTCTTAACTGTGGTGTTCAACAATATAATCCTCATCAGATCAAGGACACTTTATCGAAAGAAAGACGTTTGCTTTTCGGCAGAAGAGGAGGAAGTAAGACCTTCGCTCACCTCCTGTCGTCCTCAGCGTCCATTGGAGCATCTGTAGCGGTCCAGGACAACC
>NW_011361014.1:141379-147187 GCF_000735185.1 Notothenia coriiceps | reverse complement strand
GCGACCAATCAGAGCACAGTGGGCTCAGGGGGGGGGGGGCGTTTAGGACAGAGAGTGAATACACATGCTATACTACGGAGCCCCCTAGGGGACATGGAGATGAGAAAAAAAATTATTTGAAAAAATAAAAATAAAAATAAGTTTTGCGCGATCTCGCAAAACCTTTCATTTAGCTCAATGTACTTCCTGGTCAGTTCGGCTGCTACGGCAACACAGAAACCACAACAATGGAGCGGTTCATCGATTTTACTTTGAGCTTGGCCTTAAATATAAAGATATAACATCAGTGCTTGGCAAGAGGCACGGGTTTCACACATAGACTGTATATATAAAGGGTTTCACATAAGTGAAGACACCTCAAGAGAACACTGAGAGCGAGGGGACATGCACGTCCCTCTGAGCTGAGTTATTGACAGATTCGAATTTCGCGGATCAATAACTCATGAACATAAGGTTTTAAAAATACAAACAACAAGACTTTACAATCAGAGCAAGGTAAACAACGAGCTACAGAGCCGTTTTTATCAGAACAGTTCGATACGCGCCGTCATCCGAGCTAAACATCAAGAATTGGTCACAATCTGCGGCTGGAGGAGGGAGAGGAGTGCTTAGGGACCGTCTACAAACTGCAACGGGGTTTTGCGAGATCTCGCAAAACTTTTTCTATTTTTTTCTATTTTTCTTCTCCATGTCCCCTAGGGGGCTCCGTACTATACAGAGATGCTGTATGAGAAACCAATGTGAGTTTGGAACATTGCACAATATAGAATCTATTCTAGTAGACCTCAATTATGATCAGTAGAAATGGTCATAACATGGGACCTTTAAGCATTATGACTGGATATGAAAGGGTTTTTTGGAAACGTGCAAATATTGCAATTGACCATTTCAAGAAGCCAATAAATGGAGGAGGGATGCTGAGTTTGAAAGGTCTGAAAAGGCGTTCACTTCTGGTGAAAAAAAATCACACTTTGAAGCTGCTTACAAACAGCAATACTCATTTCCATAAGACATGTAAAAAGCTCAGTTGAAATATTGTCTTTTTCTGATTTAAGAGCAAAAACTGTAATCTTTTAGTGCATTTAAACGGTCCACAACACATTGTCCTGAGGGGATGCAGAGGAAAACACTGGATACAATCAACATGTTAGCATCCGAGCTAACGGCGTACCTGTTGAAGTTCTCTTGAACCAGGTTTTCATTCATATAATGCAGCTCCTGCTCCAGGTAGCGCATCAGAGGGTCTGCAGCCTGAAGAAAGGAAGGGGTTTGATATCAGACGAACTTAAAAGACATCTGTGTATTTGTTATAATGTTAAAGTCACCTACATCCTCCGTGGACTTGGAGGGAATCCTCTTCCTGGTGGACATGTTTCGGACATGCGTCTCAATATCTGTGTTTAACTGGAGAACCAGATGGAGAGGTGGGGTTAAAAGCTTCCCTACGTTTTCAGAATCAGAATCAGAATCCTTTATTCGTCCCACAGAGGGAGCATTTACATTTGTTACAGCAGAAAAGAGCCAAAGAAAGCTTAATGCTAACTAAAGCATGCATACAAAAGTATTAAAGATACAACAAAAATACACAAGATTACACAATTTACAAAATACACATCCTGTAACAATTCAGAAGATTTAGCAGCCAGGTGTATACATGTAGGTCCAGTTATTAACGGCATATATATATATATACAGAGGTGGGAAGTATTGGAGTACAAATACTTGGTTACTGTACTTAAGTACATTTTTCTGGTATCAGTACTTTACTCCACTACTTATTTTTCTGACTACTTTTCACTTTCTACTTCTCACATGTTGAACTCAAATACCTGTACTTTCTACTTCTTACATGTTGAACTCAAATACCTGTACTTTCTACTTCTTACATGTTGAACACAAATACCTGTACTTTCTACTTCTTACATGTTGAACTCAAAGTTTAGTCAGTACTTTTACTTTTATCATAGTATTTTTAAACATGAGTATCTGTACTTCTACTTGAGTAAAGTGTGTACTTTTGCCATCTTTGTATATATATATATATTGCACATAATTATTACAAAAAAGTTGTTGTAGATGTAAGGATGTTCCTGATGCTTCACCTGCTTCCCCAGAGTGTCTAAAGCGGACCGTATCTCTCGCCCCAGGATGCTCTTGGCTTGCTGCAGCTGGGCGGGCAGCGTGTTGTGAAACTGGTTCTCTCCGATCACATGCTGGGTTCGATCCCGAAGCCCGGCCCAGTTCAGCTGCGTGGGAAGACGGGTCAGAACCGAGCGTAGGTGCTCAAGGTCGTTCACCACCACACACAACTGGGAGGAGGATGTTAGCATTTAAATAAACGTTAGGTCAAAGTATCGGATAAACAGGAGATCATTAGCATTGACTTAAAGGAGCCTAATAGCTTGACAGTTGAATTAGATTGAAATAACATTGGATATGGTTAACTAAATGTTGGGGGTGGTTAAAATAATAAGCATTAGTTCAAAGAAAACAGCTAAAATAGTAACATTTGCCCAAATAACTTTTAAAGTCAGCATTAATTAGACATAACGGATGAGCAGTGGAAAAAGTGGATAAAAGGATAAAAAGATCAAATGAATGGCTAAACAGTGGGGAAAGAAGCTAAAAAGTGAAGAATTAGAGGCCTAAAGAATAAACGGGTACAAATAAATCAGCTAAAAGTAACAGATAAACAGGTTAACAATAGTTTGGGGAATTGCAACATTAGACGTTTTGCGTTGCAGGTGAACAGGAACAATACTTAGCATGAGTTAAAAAATGTAAGCTGATATACTTGGCTAAAAGTGACCTATTGGTTAAACATTTGAATAATTAAAGTTTGCTAAAAATGATGAATGAAGGGTATAAGCTAAAGCTAATGGGAAAAAGTGGAATAATCTGCTAAAAGTAACGAATAAACCAGAGAAACAATTAGCTTTAAAGTAAAAGATAACCAGTTGAAATTAGCTACAAGTATTATATAAACAGGGGGAAATGATTAGCTAGAGTTGGACGGTTTTCAAACTGTTGTTTTGTTGTTGTTTGCTAAATCTAAGGCGGTCTCCTCACCATGTTGATGGCGCTGCCGTGGTCTGAGTTCTCCGACAGCTCCCTGACTCTCTCCTTCAGTAAGTTGCAGTAATTCACCACGATCTTACACACATCCTGAAAACACACAAACAAACATTTATTATCTTCCATAACTTCTCTCCTGTCAGGCTAGTGGACAAACAGAGCCAAACGATAGCATTAGGTACGCCTCGTTTGCATTCCCGTAACACTTCAGAGAACTTGCAATATAAAAGATGAATGTGTTAATGCAGTGATATCAAAAAATAAAAAGCTAAATTGGTGTTAAAATCTGCTATAAGTAAGTAATGGATAAACAGGTTGAATAACAAGAGTAAGCAGCTAAACTAGCCTTATGGATAAAGAGTTTGAATAATTGGCGTTAGATAAACGTTGTATGTACAGTGATAATTGTTTTGACTGTCACGGATAAACAATGGTAGCAGTTCATATTCTTCAGTTACGGTACGTCCACACGGCAGCGTGTGTTGAAGCTTGCCGGCGGGGGGGGCTGAAACTCGACCAACAACCAATCACATTAATCTCCCGCCCCGGACACACAAGCACGCGGTTTGATTGGCTGGCGCTTCCGTCGAAGCTTGAAAAGTTGAACTTTTCTCAACTTTCGAAGCGAGCAACGGAGGCAAAGCGACGCGACGGACCCACAATGCAGTTCGGCAAAGCGCAACATCACCCCATTCAAAGTGAATGGGAAGCGTCTCCGTTGAAGCAACGCACGCCGCTGTGTGGACGGGCCGTTAGGGTTAGGGTAGTACCTCAGTGATTTTGACCATGAGCATGAAGGCCTCCTCGGGGTCGGGCCAGGACAGTTTCTCCCACAGCTGGCAGATCGGCTGGATTAAAGCCACCAGATCCACGGCAGAGGAGCTGTGTTTAACGGGAACCGATCCAGACTGCAGGGGCTGGAGCTGAGAGGGATCCACTATTATGTGCTAGTCTCTCTTGTCCAAGTTGGTGGTGATCGTTTGCAGTCCGTACAG
Source organism: Notothenia coriiceps (assembly GCF_000735185.1). NCBI lineage: Eukaryota > Metazoa > Chordata > Actinopteri > Perciformes > Nototheniidae > Notothenia > Notothenia coriiceps. The sequence goes on along the minus strand of NW_011361014.1, from coordinate 143,117 downwards.
CATAGCTACAGACTTGGTTGAAGTGGGGTTTCATTCGAAGTGACACCCTCTCGAACGGTGCGCATTACTTCGTGTTGACTTTATTTTTTTTTACTATTACTGTATTTTGTTGTTTGATACGTAATTTCCAGCTTAGGATTAAAAACATTCTGTATATAATTTGTATTTCCTTTGAGTTCTATATTATTGTTTTGTACATATGTTATACTTCAATCTTAATTAACTGTAGTTTTATTGTTGTCTAGTGTGTATACATCGGAGTCTGTGTCTGATGTTTCTTTTGAGACAAAGTCCGATCAATGTAATCTATACTTAGTCTGTTCTTTATTCTTCTTTGTATGTGGTGGTGTCCTTGTGTTTATCTATCTTTGTTGTATAATCATAGACAATCCCTAACCGATACTAGCTGTGGCGTGAGGAATTGAGGTAGTTTGAGCCACTATAAAACAGGACTTATCAACTAATTGAGGTGTCGTACAAGGGCAGGGGAAAACTGGGGTCAACCCTTGTATTGGGTCTGTTGTGTGAGGGGAGGACGGAGGAACTTGTATTTATTACTGGGAAGAACAGAGTCCCCCTCAAGTAAAAAAACTCAACTGTTTGAAGGTCCTTCAAAAGTCTCTCCGCTACGGCATGACCCGACTTGGTGCGAAAGTCGTGGTGAGTCCTGGCCGACCTCTCCCGGCACGTCCACCTGGTCCATTGAGTTGAAGGAAATGAGTCATCTGTCATGTCTATGAGCACAAAATTTTTATGAGACCACTTTCATACTTCATGACTGATTTTGAAAGGAAATGAGTTCAGTTTCATTTCCGAAACTCTACATAGAAGTCATTTTTTCATCGGTATTGATCGTCGACAAATATTTCTCATGGACTGGAGGGAAAGATATAATTATCTTGTCATTACAGGTAACATCGATTACTTACAAAGGTACGACTTGTTGCCGTTGTACCTGTTGCAAAAGGTAACCAAGGGAGAAGAAATCTCTTCTGGTCCTTTACTAACCTATGTGCCTAGCACCAAGTTTAGTAATCCGTGCGGTTACTGAGATTTATTATTACTAAGTGCGGTGGTTGTGTGTAGAGTCTGATTTCCTTGGTCGGCAAAACCTGTACTTCTTCACTTACATGTCATAAACTCAAGTTGGCATTCTTCATCTTCTGTCCATAAACCAAGTGTACATTCTTCATCTTTCATGTCCAATAAACACAACGTTGTACCATTCTCATCTTTCATGTCCATAACTCAAGTTGTACATTCTTCATCTTTCATGTCCATAAACACAAGTTGTACATTCTTCATCTTTCATGTCCATAAACTCAAGTTGTACATTCTTCATCTTCATGTCCATAAACACAAGTTGTACACTCTCATCTTTCATGTCCATAAACCACAAGTTGTACATTCTTCATCTTTCATGTCAATAAACACAAGTTGTACATTCTTCATCTTTCATGTCTATAAACCTCAAGTTGTACATTCCTTCATCTTTCATGTCTATAACTCAAGTTGTACATTCTTCATCTTTCATGTCCATAAACTCAAGTTGTACATTCTTCATCTTTCATGTCCATAAACCCAAGTTTTACATTCTTCAGTTTCATTTTTCAAACAGTCTTTTCTTCACCACCTCATTTCATGACATCATGACATTATGCATCATAAACATGAGTGATGAAGGGTGGAGACACAAGACTACGAAATTATACTAGAGGAAGTCTGCTATTACTACACG
>NW_011361014.1:134277-141334 GCF_000735185.1 Notothenia coriiceps | reverse complement strand
CCCGGTCTAGGACACCTCGTCTCTCTCCTCGACACCCTAATAACAATAACTAATTACGTAGTCACCAAAGAATTCCCAGTTTTTGTGATTTTGAGTGTTTGGAATTTTACTTTTCAAATCAAAATCAATATTTTCCTCGTGTACAAGTTACACTTTTCACTGTCATCTTATATTTAATCACGTTAAACCACGATATATATACATATATATAAAATTTTAATTTAAATTTATTTTTTTTAATAATATTAAGAAAAAAAAAAAATTTTGTGGAACTTAAAGTCCCCCACGCCCCCGAGGCAACCGCCCGTGTCCCCTTTGTGACTTCCGTGATTAATTCAATTCTAGTCTAAAAAACATATGAGTGTTTACATTGTAAATATAACTGCTACATCGTAAACCTTGTAAAACTGAAATTTACGAAGGTTTCGGAATGACAATTGAGTTAAAGTTTTAGAATCAAATTGCCAATTACTTCCCACACTGAATTAGACAACTGATTTTGGGAGTCCCTGTAACTCTTATAAGTGTTTTATCTTTATGTATCTGTGACCAATTACTTCAATTTTTACATTAACCCAACATTGTATAATTCTTTGAACACAATTACCTCGGGTTCTCATAAACACCGACTTTTCTCTCTTGCATTGTCGATTATCGTTTTCATTTATCCAATAAACTAGTTAACTAAATGACAAACGAAAGATGAAAGGAGTAGAGAAAGACTATATGAACAAATGCAACTGGTACAAGCGTATACCTGTAAACCTGTTAGTTACGATATCTTCCACTCACAATGTATCACTTCACAGTATACACTCCTTCATTTGTTTCCTTAGGGTTACCTCCGCAAACTCCCGTAACCTGTAAACCTGGTAATTAGTCTTTAGTCCAAATAATGGTCCCATCCAAATGTGAATGCCCTTAAACTGAACTACCAGCCACCACGTATGTAATTTTTGTGTCTATGTCTCGAATTTCTTTTATAATTTTTATTATGTTTTATATTCTCCTCTTGTTTCGTAGACCGGCAAACATAGCGAGATATATAAACATATAAAAATTATAAAGAAATCGAGACATAGACACAAAAATTCATACGTGGTGCTGGTAGGTTCGAGTTAAAGGAGCATTCACATATTGGAATTGGACCATTATTTGGACTAAGACAATTACCAGGTTTACAGGTTACGGAAGTTTGCGGAGGTAACCTAAGGGAAAAGACAAAATGAAGGTAGTGTATTACTGTAGTGATACATTGGTGAGTGTGAAGATAATCGGTAACTACAGGGTTTTACAGGTTCGTTGTACCAGTTGCATTTGTTCATATAGTCTCCTTACTCCCTCAATCTTCGTTTGTCATTAGTAACTAAGTTTATTGATAAATGAAAGACGATAATCGACATGCTAAGAGAGAAGTCGTGTATGAGACCGAGTTAATTGTGTTCAAAGAATTAACATGTTGTTAATTGTAAAAATTGAGTAATTGGTCACAGATACATAAAGATAAAACACTATTAAGATTACAGGACTCCAAATCGTTGTTCTAAATTCATGTGGAGTAATTGTTCATTTGGTTCTAAACTTTAACTCAATTGTCATTCGAAACCTTCGTAATTTCAGGTTTACAGGTTACGATGTAGCAGTTTATTTACAATGTAAACACTCATTTATGTTTTTAGACTAGAATTGAATTATCACGAAGTCACAAAGGGGACACGGGCGGGTTGCCTCGGGGCGTGGGGGGGGACTTTTAAGTTCCACAAAATTTTTTTTTTCTTAATATTAATAAAAAAAATAATTAAAATTAAAATTTATATATTATTTATTTATATCGTGGTTTAAGTTGATTAAGATATAGAATGACAGTGAAAGTATTGTAACTTTGTACACGAGAAAATATTGTATTTGATTTGGGAAAGTAAAATTTCAACACTCAAATCACAAAAAACTGGGATTCTTTGTGGACTACGTTAATTAGTTATGTTATTAGGTGTCGAGAGAGAGAGACGAGGTGTCCTAGACGCGGGGGGGGGGGGGGTTTCCGTCATTCTGGATCCCCTTTGTGACAAATAAGGTTTTCAGGATACCTAGGTGGCATGGAGTAATGTTCACTTTACGTCTCTCTCCTCCTTAATGTCCCTTTAATGTCGGTGGTTCATTTCTCATTCCGTTACTCTCATGGCTACGCTGTTTATTTAATTGAAAACCATTTTTCTCTTCATATTTTCGACCTTATAAGAGAGGTCAGAAGTCTGGGTGTGAAATCCGTGTCTTTCAGAGAATTGACACCAGGTGTTATATTAGGGTACGTTCTAGGTCCTGTGGAATAGCTTCTTTCTCAAAACGAAAGCCGTCTTATACTCCTCCTTCACTGGAGTCGAGTTGGAGACCAGCAGGAGGTCGCAGGGTACCTCGTAGACCATCCCAGTCCCTGTTCGGACTAGCCCAAAGCAGTAAACCTAGGGGAAACACTGTTTATTCCAAAGTCCTAATGGATCCACCGTACCTCATTACAAGTGAATGCAGAGAGAGGAGGAATTACAGCCACCAAAGTAGTAAGCAATGAATATCCGATGCGACAAATAAATATTAACTTTTGGTAAAAGAGAGTATAAAAGCTGGAATATTCTCTCAGTCTTCAGACCCACACTTTAGGCACAGAAGTCTCTTAACTGTGGTTCAACAATATAATCCTCATCAGATCCAGGACACCTTATCGAAAGAAAGACGTTTGCTTTCGGCAGAGAGGAGGAAGTAGACCTCAGCTCACCTCTGTCGTCCTCAGCGTCCCATGGAGCATCTGTAGGGTCCAGGACAACCTGATCTGCTGTAGCAAACACAACCATGCTGCGTCTCCCTCCTGCTTGTTACTCTGAGGTGACCTCTGCCCACTCGCGCTGCTGACTCCTGTCTCCCCCCTCCTCTTTTAACACACCCTCCCACTCTTTCTGTCTATGTTTCTGAGTGTGTGAAGGGAGGGTGTGTTGATCAAAGGACGTGATGCCCGGGCCGCAGCGGTGAATTAATGTCATTCTGATCTCTCTTTTTTTTTTTTACATACTAACCACATTAGCCCTACTTTGATCCACATCGGGTGCAGGACAGCAGATCAAATCAGATTTCATTTGTCGGATCAAAGAGCTCTCCCACACACACATTAAACTGATATGTTTACGTGTGATATTGCCACAGAGGGAGGAGAGGGATGTTGTGACAGATTGGATGTTTGTGGAGAGGCCAGAAGCGAGAGCAGTTTCTTTCTCACCCCTGTCTCTCGCGCTGTCTCCCGCATTCCTCCCCTCTTTCTGCTGTGGTCTGTTTGCCTCCCCTCTGTTGCTCCCTCTCCGGGACAAGCCTCTAATTATCGAGGGGCCCGCCGAGCGACATTAAACACACACACACACACACACACACACACACACACACACACACACACACACACACACACACACACACGCTGGTCATGTTTTGACACTATTATGAAACTGATTTCCAATTGCGTTGTTACGTTTCAACATTTGTTGTGGGAACAAAATTAAGATTCCTTAATCAAATGAAAAATCTAACACATACACCACATCTGTTGGGGACTATGTTGCGACGTGACAACATGAAATAAAACATGCCTTCTTTGACTCACATAGCTGACTGAAAGTGTTTTTGACAATTCTTCTGCTCATGTTCAAAACATTTCCTGCAAATTTGTGTTTGTAATATCATTAGAGAAAGTCAAATGATGAGAGTATAATTGTGACGTAATGAGAACAAAGTCATACCATTGGAGATCTGTTCACCGTTTGTGATTAAGTAAATGGACGTTGACACACACCAGTTGTTATATTTGTATCTTTGATCAATATTATTGCAAGAGACATCTAAGTGGATGACATGTCGCAATGAGTTCATTAGTTGAAGCTGATACAAACTCCAGCACAGATTTATTTTCTGGGAGATAGTATAATGAAAAGGATTCAATGGTACAATTAATGGTAATTACATTTTTGTTTGTGGAATATAAGTGATTACTGCAAACAAGCTCAGGCATTCCTTTCCTTAGAGCATTTTTTATTATTTTAAGATTGATCTTTTTTATATCTGGCTTTAAATTAAGCGCAATCTTACTTCTTTAGCTCTTAAATTATTATACTTTTATATAAACGTAAAAAAGTATAATGCTAATGCAGTGGAGTAAAAGATTAAAGCAGCATAAAATGGAAATACTCAAGTAAAACACATCAGAATAGTACTTAAAGGTAGGGTAGGTAATTTTGGAGAAACCAGCTCGAGTGCGCTAGAATTTGAAAATACACAACCGGAACAAATCTGCCACTTCCTTACAGAGCCCCTCCTCCAACACACACGAAGACACGAACGCACACATGACCAATGAGGGCACGAGATAAGTTTGTGCACAGATGGAAGGCTGACAGGCAGGTAGGCCATCCAGTTACTTTAGCCGGGCCGGCTCAGATGATTGGTCGTGCTTTTTACAGTACTACAGCTTCCACAGATGACATTTTTTTATGTATTTATTGTCAAAGCATTTAATGTATTCATTGCTATCGGGATGTTAAGAGCACTCCCATTTGCACTATGTACATCATCTTTTTCTATATATCCTGCTTACTTGAAGTAAAACGGTTATTTTGTGTTTTTATTATTTTTATTATTGAATGCTCTTGTATTTTAATGTGTGTGTTTGTATACCTCGGGACTGTGGGAAACAGTATTTCGATCTTTCTGCGTGCACAAACATATTTTGAGGTTGACAATAAAGTTGACTTTGACAACAAACTGCATGTGGAGATACGAGAGACGAGGGCGCCCCCCTGTGGTCTGCACCAGCACTGCTACATGCACTCACATGTTTGATTCAGCACAGATCATTCTAAAAACGAAATAATGAACTCCAAAGAAACAAGCTTAATATGTATTTCCCATTTATTAAAACCCAGCACATTGAGTAGTAGGACAGCTGAGTCTGAGTAGACAAGCCGCAGCTGAGTTTGGGTTAAAATCAATGATGAACATTACACTGTTCTTAATAATAAATAAAGTAACCAAACTAATAAATATGGACAAGATTGTAAAAGGAGTTGTGTCGTGTTTGATACAGTATTATGGTATGGTGGTTGTTTCAGGTAAACAGGAAACATTTCTACAGAAAGATAAACTATTGCATAGATCTTTGTGACAGTTTCATTTCAGTATAACTATCAAAACAACTATAATATTATGAAATTGCATAGAGGACCTTCTGAGGAGAGTCTTACATTCACTTCTCTGCGGGTTTGTTCTAGATGCTGAGGGTCCGGGGCCCGGTGCTCTGAACGGCGCTCATGATGGAGCGCACCACCTCGGAGGTGGAGCCGTGGCCCCCCAGGTCCGCCGTGTGCAGCTGCAGGACAACACAAGCGTGAGCAGAATAATCTCTAAGCATTGTTCAATCTCAATCTTTACTTATTTATATAGCACATTTAAAGCAACCTCAGTTGACCAAAGTGCTGTACAGGGAATAAATACAATATAAAAATAACACAATGGGAGTAAAATAATAAAACAATAATTAAAAACATGATAAAAAGCACAATAACTAGAAACAAAAAAACACATACAAATGTAACATTTTTATGTTCAACTAGTATTAAAGGCCAGTGCAAAGAGGTGAGTTTTTAGCTAAGATTAAAAAAGTTCAATAGACTAAGCAGTGGATCTGCTTGACTAGCAGACATCTCTCAGTGGATGTCTGCTCACCATCTCAAGCTCAACCTTGACAAGACTGAACTGCTTTTCCTTCCGGGAAAAGATTGTCCCACTCTTGACCTAACAATCAACATCGGCCCCTCTGTTGTTTCCCCGACTCAGACTGCAAGGAATCTGGGTGTGACCCTAGATAACAAACTGTCCTTCACTGCAAACATCGCTGCTACAACCCGCTGCTGCAGATACACCGCTTTACAACAGGGGGTGTCAAACTCAAGGCCCGTGGGCAAATCCGGCCCCGCGACCTCATTTTATGCGGCCCGCAAGAGCTTGCAAAGAATATTATATACAATACAATTGGGTTAATTGTTGAATATTTGCTTTCAATTATTTGCCTAGACTTCTGCTTTCAGGACGTAGTTATTTATGAAGTTATTTACGAAGAACTGATAATAATCCAATGCAGAGGCAATTAATGTAATATAATACATTATTAATATATATTTATATATTTACATATGATTTTTTTTTTGATTATATTCAGAAGCCAGGAGTGTGCAAAGCTGTCATCAAAGGCAAAAGGGGGCTAATTTGAAACAATCTTAAAATATAAAATTCATATTCTGGATTTTTTAACAATTTTTTGTTTACTAGATAATTCCCTATGTGTTCTTTATATTTTTGATGTATTAGTATTAATCTCAAAAGTAGGGAAATCATTTAAATAAATAAAAACCTTCGAATGAGAAGGTGTATCAATGGTTCGATTCCCAGTCCCTACTAACAAAGCCTTAACTAACAAAGGACTGGCTTATCTAAACAGTTGAGTAGCACTTGATAATGTTTCAGCTCTATGAACCTATGTACTTATATGTTTCCTGTTTTCTTCAAGGTTGTATCTTCCTGGTCGAATGCACTTATTGTAAGTCGCGTTTGGGATAAAAGCTCAGCTAAATGCATGTGAATGTTAATGTAATGGTGTCTCAAATTTTGATTGGTACTGTTATTTACAGTCCAATCAACCATAATGTTAATGTGGCCGCCGATGAAAATTGAGTTTGACACCTCGTGCTTACATTGTTTTATATTGCTGTAAAATTTCACATTTTAAATAAACAAATACATTTAAGGTTTTCCGCCACTCTCGCAGGAATATCTCCGCAGTGGAGTGAGCTTAAGTTTCACTTTCTATGCATGATAGGCAGTGGATGACACCTTCGTCACCACATGTTGCCACCTGTTTGTTACCATTTTCAGCGTTTGTAATCTTCTTCTAGAAAAACGATGTGTTTTTGGTGCACTAAAACGATGTGTTTGTTATTTGTGTAACAAGGTGGTGGGCAACATGGATGGA
>NW_011361014.1:0-134232 GCF_000735185.1 Notothenia coriiceps | reverse complement strand
AGATTGATGTCCAAGTACCATGTTACGTATTCGAAGTTTAGTTACTCTGACTTTGACATAAAAGGCAAATGGCAAGACAAAATTAAGTGTTATTTTCAATTATCAGTATAATACAAACATAATACTACAAAATAATCCTGTGACAAAAAAATTGGGCGTGCGGATCACCAATTTCGTGCAATAACCTTAAATCAAACTAACTTAGCAAAATAAAACTACTTTTGTAAATTTCATCATCGGAATACCGCAGGTCCTAATCAATACCCTAATCAAAACATAGTATTTCTATTTCGTTGTCGAAAGAGTAGTTTTATTTCGTTTTGAACTCAAATTTCCTTTTTTTTTTGACGTCAGTTCGTTTTATTTTATTAAATTTTTTATGTTTGATATTAACGTTTGTTTCTATTCTATTCTATTCTATTCATTCTGAAATAAAATAGGGCTTCCTTTAACAACACGGTCTCATTCGTTTTATGTTATTGCTATGTATTTGTGCGTCGTTTTTTCCCGTTAACTTTGTAGGTGTCTGTTTTTACTTTGAAATCCTTTGTATCTTTCAGTGTTGTTGAGTTACGGTTAATAATAATCCCGTCATAAATCAACAAGAGTAGTATTGTGAGGGCAAGCTGGGTGGAGCGAGAGTGAATACCCTACGCGGAGTTGCGCATACGTGGGTCTTCGTAGTTAGCAGTAATGCGGTTAGGACTAACCGACAACTAGAGACTCGCGGTTGCAGCTCCCTAGGTGGTCTGGGATATTCATCCGAACGCGGTGCTGCGTCCGCCAGTAAGGTTTGTGAAAGAGCGAAGCCTCGTGTAGAGCCCTCTTTCTAGTCACGATCGATCAAATTGACCAGGTGTCTGACTAAATGCTCGATTGGAAGCAGCTTTCCTGCGAGCGGTCGATGAACGACAGCGTGCCAAGAGCAACACCTGCCGTCAATAGTCTTAGGTGGGACGGCACAAAAAGTGCTATTGCCATTCAGAACACGCTAAGAAAAAGGCGTGTTTTGCCATTTGTGCGGACAACGCGAGCAAACAGGGAAGATGCGGCGTGGCTTCCCGTATCGCTATCCTACCTGAGAAGGGAGGGAGTGTGGTCTCCTCTGCCTCACAGCGCGTCCGAGCCAGAAGACGCCAACGCACGATCTTCTATCAGCTCATGACGGTGGTGGTCCATGACGCAGCAGAACGGCAGCCCGACGTGTGACGGGTCCGTCCGATAGCTGTGGGGCCCGCGCACGCCCCGTAAAAGGGCGAAATGGGCGGTTTTCGGAGGCGCTGCCGATCGTGCGGTTCGAATCCGTACGGCAGGCTCTGAGGAGTACGGACATTCTTGAGCGGCGCGGCCTGTCTCGTCCCCGTAACCCACAGCTGAGCGGTGCCCACGGCCCCAGGCGCGACACCAGTTCGACACCCTGGGACCACCGCCGTCGGCGCCCTTCCCGGGAAACGACACAGTATCGACCCCGAGGTGACCTATAGGTGAGGTAACCAGAGTGGAGCGACACTGCCTTACAGGACACACGAACCTGAATACTCCTCTTTCATCTTCCATTAGGGGGTCAACAGCATGAGGAGTTGGAAAGGTAGTAAATAATATCTTTCAAAACTCAAAAAAATCCCTTTCTATCAGCTGTGCACCGTTATGGTGTAAATATAACTACTAATACTAACTAAATATCTACCAATTGGATCAAATATAAAAGTCAGCCGAATTAGTGTTGATACTGCAAGGAGACGTATTGTGTGAAGAGAAATGGAAGATGTTGTTTAATTGCTGATATATTTATGATCCACGTCACGTATTCAGTTTTGGCGGCATTTCTTCCAGTTTGTCAAAAGGTCTTCTGATCAGGGCTCTATAAATAAACATCTACGGCAGATATGTAATATTTAATGCAGCCGAACCGTGTATTACAATGCTGTTATGTGATGACTTCCAAAGATAAAAGCAAGAACACTCGGAATAAAGTATTATTATAACCTATGGGAAAAACACAAAAGCATTGCACACAATTTAAACCAATTAATGTCGTGTAATTAACAAGGATAAACTGATGTTTTGTAGTGGATGAGTACAGNATCAAAACCTCTGAAAAAAGAAAGGTGTCTCTCAGAATCGATAGAGAAAAACCTATAGGAAAAACACAAAAGCATTGCACACAATTTAAACCAATTAATGTCGTGTAATTAACAAGGATAAACTGATGTTTTGTAGTGGATGAGTACAGATATCACTGTTAAATCATTTGATCATTGGTTTTATTATGAAAACGTAGAGACCGGAAATACTGTTTTCACCCCGTAACTTTACATGGAAGCTGCCGCTTACCTCAAATCATCTTCGTATACTATAGATCCTACATATCGACTGGACGTGGATTTTAAAAGCACAATATACACTTCTCGCTAGAAATCTAATCAAAAAGCATTTTAATGGCCAAACTATCCTACAATTTAGGATTTTACAGAGAGGGTTATGTGTGAATAAACGACCCTCTGTAACGTTTGAAATCAACGGGAGCACTAGAGGTCGAAAACTTTAAAACGTAATTATAGGTCGTATTAAGCGCTTAAACAAACAACATATTTTGTCGTAATAAGGGCTTGAACAATCGACCTATTTGGTCGTATGAGTTGGAGGACTTGTTGCTTCTGTACTGTATGAGAAGATATAAAAAACAAAAGCTATTTGCAAACTCAAATACCTTTGATTAGAAAACATGATGGCTGTGGTTTTGACCTTTTCATGCATAAGTGTTGATTTTAATAACCCGTGCTTTAATGATGTCTCAGTGTGGTGTGTGCGGAGTGTGTGTTCACAGCAGCCTCACACTCTGCATGAGACCTAGAAGAAAGGGACAATTGGTAGGGATGCTGTACAAACAACAAGTGTGTGCAGTAGTTTAGAAATGCCACCTGTGTGTGTGTGTGTGTGTGCGTGCGTGCGTGCATGCGTGTACATGAAGGCTTATACAGCAATTATGTGTGTGGGTGTTTGTTGATGTACAGTATGGGTAGCAAAATAAATGTGATATAGTGAAACAGACAGTGGGCTGATTGATCCTTCAAGCTGCTCACCGGCATCACGCTTGGCAGTAGATTTAACGTGGTGTCATTGAGCCAGACAGCCCTTTATTTAACCTAAATCCTGGCCATCATGTGTCCATAGAAAAGCAGAAGAAAGGTCCGACCCAACAAACACAAAAGAAGTCAAACCTTTGTCTTTTTCTCTGAGTTAGGAATATCCATAGCAACCAACACTTGCCGAGGCTCTCTTATATATCCCAATGATCATGGATTCAAAATATGAGCTGCCTAAGCAACAGTCTTTTAGTTTCAGAAAAAAAAACACAAAAATGGAAACAGATTAAGTGATTTCAGATAACTTCTCTGGGGATTGCATGTAGTATAGTGTGAGAAAGGAAGAGAGAAGATGAGAGACATAACTGGTACATTCTCTATGTGTTGGAAAGAGGGATGGTTCAGGATTTTGTGTGAGAGACAGAGGGAGGGAGGGAGGGAGGCAGCGAGGCAGGGGACTCTGAGATGGCAGGAACCATGGTTAGTGGAGCCAGACTGAAGAGGAGAAGCTGAGGAGAAGCTGTGATACTGTGAAACAGCGCTGAGAGCAGGGGGATGCTCATCTGAAAACCTTGAAGAAAAAGAAGAAGAAATTATGCAAGTCAGTGCTTTCCTCGCAACAACATAGAATAAAACGAACCTTCACTCCATCAGAACATTTTTTAAGAGTTTGGAGCAAGCCCAAGGAGAGGCACCCTGCTATTCTTTCAGGTTGTCTTTGGGGAATGCTGAAAAACAGCTGGAAACTTCTGTCTGAGAGTCTGCCGCCGTCCCCTCCTCTAGTACAAGATGCCTGTGATGAAGGGCCTGCTTGCTCCACAAAACACCTTCTTGGAAACCATCGCAAACCACTTTGATGGCACTCGTAAGTATAATCTATAATTATCTGCAATTGTCTTTAATTTAAAATATTCAAAGCTTGAAGTTAAAATGTCATTTGTGGGACAAACAAGACATTCCGTACATATTTTATTGTGTACATCTTAAGGCTAGTTGTGCTCGTTCTTTGTTTCAATTTATATGTTACAATACTGCAGTCAATGTGTTTCAAATGTTTTGCCCCATACATCATTAAATCTGAATTATTACGTCTGAATATAGATCCCTCTCAGTTTTGAAGCTTCAACTGTACCAGTTGAGCTTTTAGGAGATGTGCCTTTGGCATTTCTATAACCTACTTTAGGATTGTGACGGGCACCAAAAAACACTGCTGATGACAAATGTGTCCAACGGAAGTGAAGTCCAATTATTACACTGTGAGTTGTGACAGTAAACCATAAATACAAATTGAAACGAGCGGTGCCCGGCTATGATGATACATCATATACATGTATATACATATACATGATATATCTGAACTGATGAGCCACTTGTTGAGCCACAGAGCTGCTCCTAAGAATGTCTCACTGTTGAGATTTGTGCTTTGCTCAGTCAAGGTCTTCCTTTAAACCAAAAAATATTACGGCTGTACAGCTTATGTTTGCCATCTTTCCCACAAATAACCCACACACTTTCCTACACATTTCAGCTGATGTTCTTCTTCAACCCTTATTTAAAAAATGTAAGACTCTTTTTTGGGGCATTTCCTTCATCTTTATATTTGCTTTGCACTCCCTCTTGGTGTTTTTGTACCCTGCGTAGTGGTGTGAGGTTAGCAGGAGAGGCTGTGTAAATTAAATTTGGTGAACATTTTATTTTTTTATTTGCTGAAAATAGATGTCTCAAACAGTGCATTCATTATGTGATTGTGACAGCAAGCATATACCAAAATGGAAATGTGAAGCAAATATTAACTAAAGTAAATATTCTGCAACTATAAGAAAAGCTTTACCTTCAAAATATTTCAATTTTTTTCTGCTTTTCTAATTTTGATTCTTCCATTATTGCAAGGTTGAGCTTCAAAAACTGGACATGACGGGACTTTGAATATTTTATCAAATGTAAATTAAGCTTTTATCAAAACATATCTGCGCATGGGTTCTGTTCTTGTCTTGCCACTCTGAACCCAGGCAGTAATATTGCTTATATTAAAGATTGGCTGTTGCTCATCAATATATATAAAATAGCAGATGCAGGTTGTAAAGTTGTATATGCACGTCAATACAACCTTACAGACTATCAACTATACCGGACTGTGCTTTTGCATTATTAAAAAAGAGACTAACGATCAGACAGAGGGTGTTTATTTCCACACTTGGACAGTATTGATGTTCACCCATTGTTCATTATTTCTGACCCTGGTTATATTATCTTTGTGAGTGTAAACCATGCCTCAGTTGAGTAGAAAGTCATAAGGAGGCACTCGTCAGCTCTTATAGAACACGATGAAAGGTGTGAGTGTGTAGGGGTCAGACGGTCTGTGTCCTTTACATATTCACAATTTCACAAATTCAGTGGTAGGACACGATCTCTGCCAGTGTTGCCCTATCACACACACACACACACACACACACACACACACACACACACACACACACACACACACACACACACACACACACACACACACACACACACACACACACACACACACACACACACGCACACTCTAATCCTCCATGCCTTCGTCATGTTGTCTCACCATTGCTTTCTGTATGACACATAAACATACACTTACACACACATATCAACACCGCAGACATTTTCTCAGTCTTGGCTGCCATAATACCTCTGTATCAGATGTGCATGTCGGCGGATTGACCAAGTATCTGAGTGGGAGGTGAAGAGGCCAATTGACAAGAGATTTCTTCAGAGACGAGCACTTTTCAATCTGAAGACACGCATTGAACGTGTCTCGGTTTCAATTGAAAGCCTTTCTGCCTGAGGACGTATCCTTGAATACAAGGGGGAAACTTCAAATTATATCTCGATGAAGGAAAAGCACATTTCCACAGAGTGTGAATTGATGTTGGGCTCAGGGGAATGAAGGTGGTGATCACATGGCACGGACACTACCAGGAAATTAATTGAAATCAATTATGCAGAGGCAATTCAAATATCATGAAAGGTCTTGCTTGGTCATTCTCTTTGAGAGCAGAAACAAATACTTATATTATTAATTTAATCAATTGCCACCTCCAAATTGATGTCAGCTTATAACATAATTTGATGGCTCAAAATATATACATTTGAATCTATTTTTTACTTTATGGACGGCAGTTTCCACAGTGTCATAGATATGGATTTAATTCAGTTAGCATTTTTCTTTGTCGACTCCCTCTTCTGCTAATTGCCGGGTTAGGTATGAACATTTATTTCCTCCTCATAATTGCTGAAATGGATAATGAGCGATGGAAATCATTGGGTTTGAGTACCTGCAATTAAAAAGAAAATAAGCAAAGGAATGATGTGAGTGCCAACTAGAACTGGATACGTAACAATGAATAAGAAATCCCAAAAATGTTTTGTTATATAATGATTGCATGCAACGATTCTCTATCTAAGCCATGAGTAGTTATTGTGAGATTACTGTGAGTAAGAATCACAGATAAACAATGGTTTGGCCAGTTAGTGTGAGCCATACTGTTTTAAGCTTGAAAAACGTGAAACCATAGAAACAGGCTGAAGGAAGACAGGCAGAGGAAAGTGAAAGAGTTTGAGTTTAGTCATCTGGCAGTATAGGATCCAGCCAATATTTACCTTTGCTTTGGTTGAAATAACAGTAGATCCTTACTAATGTGTGCTGCACACACCTTAGCAATTTGAGTTATGCAATTGTTAATTGTGATGCATGACAAACAGAACAAGGCATATATTGAATATCTTATATTGGCACAGTGTCCTAAAAACCCTAATACAAATTGCATCATTGGCATATGTTTTATTTTTTTCTCGTTACAAATCACTATGGCAACACGAGCATGGAAAAATCTTGGGAGTTTCACTGTATACTTATCAGGTAGAGAATATCCATCACTAATTACATGTCTCTCTCTCTGGAACAAGCACTTGTTAACACCCCCCTGTTGCCAGCTCTGTTATCATTTTTTAACATTTGGAATAGTATGAAATGGATCAGGTGTTATCTACAGCTGCATGTAGTGTTACCAGCCTGTGTTTATTTTGCTTGCTTTAAGGGAAAAAAGAAAGCATCACTCTCATTAAAACAGGATGGAGTACAGTGTGGTCTTTGCAGCTGTATCGACATTATAGAGTTTTGCAGCAGTTGAACAAAGACGCCTTTTTCAAATGGAATCATCTTGTACTCAGAGTGGGACTGAACAAATTAATAAAAGAAGACACCATTCAGTGGCCCCGGTCTAGAATATTGAAGGTATATATAGGGTTATGTGACAAACAAGTGAAAGCTGACATGTATTAGTCAGCGAATGAGGACCAGATTTTGCTTTGGTTTCTCTACACAAAAACCCTGAAGGGCATACAACCTTGTGTATCCTTACAAATCAATATGAAGCTTATAAAGTAGATCAAATGAAAACTGCACTTTATTTCCAAATGTCTACTTCTTTATTAGCAGCTAGTGAAGAGGATGATTACTAACACACCAGAGTGTTATATTGTGGTGGTTTTCTACAAGCAGAAAACATGTATATCAATCTGCTGTTTGTACATTTATTGGTAATAAAGCACATTAACTATGACATCATGCTTAATATCTGATTAAAAAGTATATCTGGTTTATCACAGCTTATCCTAAAAGATCCATGTGAAAAAAACTCTTTGGTAGTTTACTATTATTTAATTTTTATTACAAATGAGGCATACAGCCTCTTGCAAATTACATTCAGTGATTTGTTTAGTTGCAGTTGATTTACATTTTGTTCGGCTTCACCACCCACGCGCACTGCCCTAAGATGACTTTTCAATGTTCCAGCAATAAGAAACAACATTTCTTTTTTTGTCTTGAATATATAAATCTTTTCGAGTGGTTAAAAGCATCTTGGAGAGAAGCGTTTTTTCTAGCCTCATGGGAGCGTTTACTGTTACCTTTTCAATTTAAAATGTACTTCTGTCTTACTCAGCTGAGTAAGAAAGAAAAATGTTTACCTTGGGGGTCTATCTATGTGATGCTTTTTCGTTGTTTTGTTATCACAGGCATTGCCAGAAAAAGGAATTCATCTGTGGAGAATCTTTTAAAAAAACAAAAGAGTGTCCATTTATCAGCAACCAGCATTGTATCCTACTTTTTAATCAAGCTCTTTTATTTGATATCTTTACTTTCTTTTAAGCTTTGGATTCAGATAAATCGAAAATATATTTAATCAAGAAAATAAATGGTTATGTAATACATGTTATGATGAACTTGATTGATTCCTCGGTAAAAGAAACAAACAAAAAAAGCACCGGCAGCAACATTCACATATTTATTTATTTATATTCATAATAAAACCAAATAATATATACGTCAGGGTTTGAGGTAAAGCAGGACCCAAATGCAGATTGAGGAGAAGCGGGTTTCAAAAGGCGAGCTTTAATTACAAAAAGCTGTTGACAATGATACAAAATAAACAAAACCATGAATCCATAAACAGGAAGCACGAGCCACAAGGTAGCATCCAGACAAAAACCGACAGTGACAAACATGGAGGGTGACAGGAAAGACAACGATCCGACATGACGCACATGGGAAAGACAAGACTAAATACACAGAAGGGTAATCACAGGACAAGACATAGCTGGGTAGGGGAGGCAGAAACACAAGGTCAACAGGTGAACACAATGAGGCAATCAGACACAGGAGGGCAAACACAGGAAGGAAGACCAGACACGGGGAGAACAGAATTTCAAAATTAAACCATGACCAGACACACAAAACTAAGATTGTGACAATATATACTTTAAAGTTACAGACCAGAATGAGTGCTTCAACATTTAGTACTTTAAGAATATGTTAATGCCAAGAGCTTATTATGTTTACTTAAATGAGATGTCCCACTGGGAAAAGCACGAGGAGGCCGGAGGAGATGCAAAGGGCAAGCTACAGGAAAATTGTTAAATTGACTTTGTTTGATGATATTGGATCATGGAGCATGAAAGGATATTCTTGTTTGGACTTGGATCATTCCAATGCTCAAGATTCGCTATCTGATGCCTCAGCGGCAGTTTTAGCTTTAAGTAAAAAATGTTGTTTTATTTTTATAAGATTTTTGTCGCTACAGCATCCAATCTGCCTATATAAGCAAATATATACTTATTTACTTATGTATTATTTGCTTCATCCGTATAAAATATAGTATTTAAAAACAAACGGATTGGTGTTTTAAAGAGACTGATGTGCCACACAGGACCAGTAACTTCCTGGAGTCTCTGCTGGTTGCCTGGCAACTGCAAGTTTAATAGGTACACTAAAACGACTGCAAGCTGATACAACAAGGCTGCTTCAACATTACTGCCATTCTTGAGGATGTGCGGTTCGACTATTGCATTATGCAGAGGGTTATATCAGGGCCTAAATGGACTACAGTTTTGAAAGGCCTTAGCATACCAATACCTTGCACTAAAATGTGCAAAGCCTCCAAAGTAATCATGAACTCTAAAACAATTTGGGGGTTAAATGCTTTATTTCATCTGGCTGGGAGGGTATCAGGATCTCCAAGGAAGAGATGGAAAAGGTTTAAGTCGTTTACAGTGTTTATCCTAATGCAATCACCACAGAGCCAAAAATAGATGTTTTTAAAGATACTGGGTTCTAGCGTGGGTGTGTGTATATGTTTGTATAGGTAGTTGTTAAATACAAAAATGCATTGCACACCTGGTGGCCGGATGAAAACGCACCAGCCATGCTAATTAAGGGCAAGAAGCCCCACCGAGGCCCCTGTCCCCCATGGAGCCAGCTGGAGCCCTGCATATCCTCAGACTTCATGCACATCGCCGGCTTACTACAAAGCTCTCTCTGATGTACACTCGACTATTTTAGGGTTCCGAGCTGAAAGCAGACAGAATGACTCAGAGAAAAAGTATTTTTCTGTTGGTGCATCAACAAACTAATATAATCTGAATCAATGCCACAAGAGAGAGTGGAGAACAAAAAGAGAACCTTGTTGCTATGCTTCAATGTTATTGAAAAACATTTTTCTTTCAGTGATCTGATCTATCTGATGTATTAAAAAAAAAATCATAAAATGTCACCTATTTTTCAATCAGTGTTTTCTCAGGGTCACTCAGTAGATTCACCTCTAACCTTTTGTTTCCCTTGCAGACAGTAACTTTCTACTGGGGAATGCTCAGGGTCGCCATGGTCACCCCATCGTGTACTGCTCTGACGGGTTTTGTGAGCTGACCGGATTTGTTCGGACCGAGGTGATGCAGAAAACTTGCACCTGCCGCTTCCTCCATGGAGCAGAGACCAATGAGAGCGTGATCCAGCAGGTAGACAAAGCTCTGGAGGGCCAGCAGGAGTACCAGGGAGAGGTCTGCTTCTATAGGAAAAACGGTATGGATCACATGATCACCCAGGTGTTGCACCCTGTAACACACATGTTTTAATATTGTATTTAAAACTCACCTCAAATGTTTGAAAATGTTAGAATAGGTTCCAATGTCTTGAATTTTAACATTCTTCCCAACTACAGTTCTTCCTTTTAAAGAAAACACATAGAAGGGAGGGAGATGAGGCTAACAGTTGAGTAATATCTTGCATTTAAATAACTGTTTCGATGTGTTCCAGTCAGGAATTCGTCCAAACCACAGCACTGAGACTGCTCTTGTAAAGGTCTTCAATGACATCCACTTAAACACAGACAGTGGCAGAACTTCAGTGTTAGTATTATTAGATCTCAGTGCTGCGTTTGACACTGTTGACCACAACATATTAATAGACCGACTGGGTGGGACTTTCGGCAACTGTTCTAAACTGGTTTGAATCCTAATTAAAGTACGGAAAAAAAATTGTTTCTATAGGTAAATACAGATCTGAGTTGACAAATATGACATGTGGGGTACCACAAGGCTCCATCTTGGGGCCTCTTCTCTTTAACATCTACATGCTACCACTGGCTCAGATAATGAAGAACAACAAAATAAGTTACCATAGCTATGCTGATGACACACATTTAGATTTCACCTGGAGACTATGCTCCAATTCAAACACTGAGTAAGTACATTGAACAAATCAATGACTGGATGTGTCAGAACTTTCTCTAATTAAACAAAGATAAAACTGAGGTGATGGTTTTTCGAGCCAAGGCAGAACGTATAAAAGTGAGCGCTGAGCTTCAGTTTGCAATGTTCAAAACAACAGATAAAGCCAGAAATCTAGGTGTAGTCATGGACTCTAAAACAGTTACTAAATCAGCCTAATATCACCTTAAGAATATATCGAGGATTAAAAGACTAATGTCACAGCAGGATTTGGAAAAATTTGTCCATGCTTTTATGTTCAGTAGACTCGACTACTGTAATGGTGTCTTTGCAGGTCTCACTAAAATATCTATTAGAAAGCTGCAGCTGATTCAGAACGCTGCTGCTCTAGTCCTCACTAACACTAAGAAAGTGGATCACATCACTCCTGTTCTGAAGTCTTTACACTGGCTTCCTGTGTGTCAAAGAATTTATTTCAAAAATACTGCTGCTGGTTTATAAAGCATTGAATGGTTTAGGCCCAAAATACATTTCTGACCTCCTGCTAAATGATGAACCATCCAGATCTCTCAGGTCTTCTGGGACTGGTCAGCTTGCTGTCCCCAGAGTCAGAACTAAACATGGTAAAGCCGCGTTCAGTTATGATGCTCCAAATATCTGGAACAAACTCCCAGAAACCTGCAGGTCCGCTGCAACTCTCACTACTTTTAAATCCAGGCTGAAGACTTTTCTTTTTGACGCTGCTTTTAATTGAACTATTCATTTTCTTAATGTCTTTCATTATTGTGAAGCACTTTGAATTGCCTTGTGTTGAAAGGTGCTAAATAAACTTGCCTTGCCTTGCCTTGCCTTGCCTTGCCTAACTAGAGTTATTACAAGGCCTAGTTGAATACTAGATTCTGATTGGTCAATTTGGAAATTTCAGAGGTTGTTAATTCTTGCTACTAGACCGTTGCTAAGGTGAACAGACCGTTGCTAAGGAGGATCAAGGGATCTGCAGTCATGTCAATCTGCTGAAATAGTACGTTAAATGTAACATTGGCTGGACAACAAATATTATTTTTTTCCATAAAAAAAAACCATGGAATACCTTGTTAATGTTCCTTTTTATATTTGTGGAGAGAATGACACTTGATTGCTAAACTGTCCTCAGTAAAGAAAAGCAACAGAGCGCAAGAGGTTAAAAAAAACGAGCATTGGATGTGAGAAATCAACAGAAGACAGGAAGCGCTAACATGCAATGCTCTGGCATTGTTTAAAGACGGGTAAAAAAGAAGCTGTGAACAGACTTTGACAGTTACAGAAAAAACCTTGATCAGTGCTGCCGTCATTTTAAGTTAAGTCGCTGTCGTCATCAATACAATTATTTTAAATCAATAATGTAAATCAAGTCTTTGGTTTATTCAGTAGGTAGCTGTGTGTTCACATAATAATTATCATTATGTTGGTGTTATATATTGTTATTCCAGCATTAATAGAAATCCATTTATCATTTTAGGGGGAAGAACTGTCAGGCAACACTGCTGGGTACCTCAGTTTAATACTCTGTTTGATATCCTCAGGAATTCCATTTTGGTGCCTCCTGGATATTGTGCCAATTAAAAATGAGAAAGGCGAGATGGTGCTGTTCCTCTTGTCCTTCAAAGATGTGAGTGAATCATACGGGAAGAGACATCACTATAACCAAGGAGATGGTGAGGCCTTGCTACAAGACATTTTAATTATATTTTCAAAATGTCCTTCTGTCACATATGAATTCTATGGGAGGCAGCACTTACAATAATCCGCTGGTTTCTCCACAGGTATGTCAGAGGACGCTCAGCAGAGCAGGAAAAGCAATCGATCGCACTTTTCTCAAGCTCACGAGAGGGGGAGGAATATTCTGCAGCACCTTAGCAACCTGTTCTCTAAGAGGGGCCAAAGGAAGCTGACCAATGTGAGAAAAACACATTTCTGATAAAATGGGATTAATGCATTACTTATAATACATGAAATTAATAATTGTCATTTTGTTGTTTGTTAAATGTACTATTAGCTAAATGTTAATTACATTTGAATGTAATATTTATCAATGAAAGTTATTGCATCATATGAAAAATGTATGAAATTAATAATTGTCATTTCATTGTTTGTTAAATGTACTAATTTCATTTCAAACCTTTATTTAACCAGATTGGTCCCATTGAGATCATAGATCTCTTTTTCAAGGGAGACCTTCAGCATATAGGTTCCACATGAAACATAAAACAATAAAGGACATCATACATTATATTTACAGGATACATTTACATAGTTATAGACATTTACAAGTGCCCATAGTATCAACGAGCATTTCATTTAGCCTAGCTTTAAAAACATGCAGAGGAATGAGATTGCTCAGTTTCAATTCTTGCTGAAGATTGTTCCAAGCAAGTGGAGCTGCGCACATAAAAACTGTCTTACCTAAGACAGTCCTTGCTCTTGGCACATCTAACAATACTACATCATGCGATCTCAGACAATAGCTACTTGCAACTCTCTGTGTTATCAGAGAGCAGATATAATACGAGAGTTTACCCAACAAAGCTTTATAAATAAACGTGTAGCCTACCAATGACTGATAACTCAATGTTAATTGCATTTGAATGAAGGCCTACTATTTATCAATGAAAGTTATTGTGAAGTATAAAAACTTTACATTATTTGTCCTTTTTCATCTCTAAATCTGGTTTGTCCAAAGAACTCACCATACATCTGGGTTTAAGGTGACCGTAAATATAATCCAAGCCCTTCAGATTTGTATTTTAAATAGGTTTCTGTCCAACTGTGTTGACTCAGCACCAGAGCACCGGGTTGGAGTTCAATTTCTTTAAAAAGCTCCCAGGATTTTTTTTTTGATGTCTGTGTCCTCCTTTTCAGAGTGTGTTTCAGAAACCGTCCCTGCCAGAGTACAAGGTGGCGGCTGTGAAGAAGTCCCGTTTGATCCTGCTGCACTACAGCGTGTCCAAGGCCTTGTGGGACTGGCTCATCCTGCTGGCCACCTTCTACGTGGCCGTGGCCGTGCCGTATGACATCTGCTTTGTTAGCCACGATGAGGGCAGCAGCTACCATTCCCTGGTCAGCCGTAGCACTATGGGCAGTGACATCGCAGTGGAGTTGCTCTTCATCCTTGGTATGTTCATATTTCATTCAACAATTTCTGTTTGCTAGTTTTGCTGTCAACCAAATCTTCCTCCACATAGTAGCCTTTTGTATTCTAACTTCTTTCTGTCACATACTTGGTAGTTTGATAATCTTAAAGTAACATCTTGGACACCGATTTCATGCTGCACACCAGCTGACCTTGGTGTCGAAGCGTCTTGTGCAGAGTTATAAAGAGATGTGATATAACTATGTAACTATGTTCAGTTTAAAGAACAGCTGTATTTCCCAGTCACATTGGTTTCCCTGGCGATAGTTGACATGGCTACACCTCCTACCTTTTCTCGCCCACTCTGTTACGGTTCGTGAAAGAAGCAGGACCCAAATGCAGATAACGCCGAAAATGCCTTTATTTCAAGGATAAATACAAATAACTTGGACAAAACAGAACACTCACCGGTGAACTCAGTCACAAACAAAAGACGAACCAACACTGAACACAGGAAGAGACAAGACTAAATACAGGGAGGGGTAATCACAAGACGAGAAACAGCCGGGCAGGGGAGGAGAAACACAAGGGCCCCAGGTGAACACAATCAGACAATCAGACACACCAGGGAAACTAACGACAGGAGGAAAAACACAGGGAAAAGGACCAGACAATATACCAAGAGGAAAACATGACAGGGAGAACAGCAAAACACCCAAAACAAGACATACAAAATGTGACATGACACAATAATCGTAACACACTCAGGGTTTCTCTGTTGCCCCAGGTTATGAAATCTTAATTAGATTTATCTCACTTCGTCCCACTTTTCCTCAAAACGAAGTGTTATAGCACATCTCTCTGAACAGGTGTTTCTGGGGACAAAATTAGCTTTCCTTTTTTGTGAAAGTAAATCTTTCTCACTTTAAGTTTCAGCATTAGCAGTGGAGTATAATTACAAAATCTTGTCCCTGAAAGAACTTAATTTAAACTCACATGCACTCTGCGTTCAGTCTAACTGCAATAAACAAAAGAAGAGCTGAAAAGTGAAATATAGTGCCAGGGATTTATAACAATAATAACAAGGTCATTTGCTAAAATTACCGGTTATTTCATGTGTTTTCTAATCATCAACATGGAGCTGAATCTTTTTAAATGAATAATTCCTTTCTTATAATTTCAATGGGCATAACTTTAAAATACTGAGAATATAACATGATCTTTCAGCTACTCTATTTTGGCCTCTAATGTTATATATTTCTGGCTACCTCTATAACATTACTGCAGCTATTATTTGATACTCACCTTAATTATCTTAGATGTATAAAAAGTTAAACACATATATTTAACTTTTTCACCTTGCAAGCTTCAAAGGAATAACCAATTTTATAATTCGGAAGTATTATTATTGACTAATTGACTTACTAATTATTGTATGTACCTGAGATAAAGGCTAGTTTATTTATATAGCACATTTCAACACAAGACAAAGTGCTTTACAGAAAATACAAAATAAACGTTAAAAAAACTTAAATTAAATTGTAATATTTTTTATTACAAATGTGTACTTCATAAATTGTAATAACCTTTCATTTTAAAT
Organism: Notothenia coriiceps; assembly: GCF_000735185.1. Classification (NCBI taxonomy): domain Eukaryota; kingdom Metazoa; phylum Chordata; class Actinopteri; order Perciformes; family Nototheniidae; genus Notothenia; species Notothenia coriiceps. The sequence goes on along the minus strand of NW_011361014.1, from coordinate 118,397 downwards.
ATTCTGTGCATGCCCTTTATCTAATAGTGCTTTATTTTTTGTCTCTATCTTTACTTTTGCTGTAACAATGTAATTCCCCCCCCTGTAGGACAAACAAAGGATTTCAGATTCTGATCAAATTACATTTAAATATGATTAGTGACACTCAAGACAAGACAAGTCTAAATAAAATAGGTTAAACAGCCAAGTAAACTCCCAAACTCTTAGACCTAAATGTATCGTCTGATCATGAAATACTTTTCTTTAAATGTGTGTTTTTTGATAGATTTCCTTTACTTCTCTTCTTTTCAGACATAATCCTAAATTTTCGGACGACCTATGTGAGTCAGTCCGGTCAGGTAGTGTACGACGCCCGCTCCATCTTCCTCCATTACTGCACCACTTGGTTCTTTGTGGATCTGATCGCGGCGTTACCCTTCGACCTTCTCTATGCTTTCAACATCACAGTGGTAAGATTGTTACATATCTCTGAGTACACTGTGCCCCCAGGTTTTAGACTTTTCTGTCTCTTTAAGTGTACCAACTTTGAGACAGCCACTAATGTTTTAGTTGTGTTGTTCCCCCAGAGCACTAGACTGGACATGATTATCCTCTTCCTTCAAACACTTCACTGAGCATCGTCGTTTGTTCGCTCGCTTCCGTTTTATCCTCCAGTTAAACACTAGTACTTCTCATGGATTAGTTTTACTGTGCCTCAGGCCTCAGGTGACTTAAAAAGACATCTCTCTATCAGGGTTTAAAACTTTATTTTGTTTGCCACTGCATTTAAACTTGTATTTGCTTTGTCTTTATCCGATTGTATTTATTCGTAAGTGACACTGCATTGTTGCTGCACTGTAATTGTATTCTACTATTTGATTGGCCTTGATTGTACATTAGCACATTTTGATGTTTTATTTATTCTTGTTAGAATCTTTTTTTAAATACTCTTTATATATTTACTATGCATTTGTGTTACTTTTCAAAACAACCTACTTAGCCTTCAACCACATCCTAGGATGTACTATAGTTAAAAACATTTATGCTAATAGTCACATTCAATTCAGAGCAAATGCTTCAGAAAAAAAAGACATTAACTCAAGATTAGAAGAGAAAAGATAATGGCTTACTAGCAGAGCTGCAACTAACGACTAGTAAATAGTGAAGAGTTTCTAAAAGTCTCAGGCAATGTCTAAAAATGTCCTGTTTTGTCCATTCAGAACCCACAAAATATAATTTAAATACATAAATGTAATATGTAACACAGAGGATGGTGGGAAATCCTCGCATTTGAAAGCTGGAAACAGCCTTTTCTGCCATTTTTGCTCGAAAGAAAACAAATCAATCATTAACAGTTTACCCAAAAAGTTCCCAATAAATGACTAAATTGACTAGGCCAAATTATTGCAGCTCTAAAATTGGTTTTTAAATTGTTACAATTGGTTCAAGTTTGTATGTTCTTCCTTCCTATCTGTTCTCCCAGACCTCGCTGGTGCACTTGTTGAAGACGGTTCGTCTTCTGCGCCTGCTGCGCCTGCTTCAGAAGCTGGACCGATACTCCCAGTACAGCGCGGTGGTCCTGACCCTGCTCATGTCTGTGTTTGCTCTGCTGGCTCACTGGATGGCTTGTGTCTGGTACATCATCGGACGCAAGGAGATAGAAAGCAGTAACCCCGTAACCTGGGAAATAGGTGAGCACATTGCATGTGTGTGGTTATGTGTTTGAACGCTTCGACACCCCTGTATTAAAAGTACAATGTCTCCCTTGCTCATTAGGCTTAACAGAGACATTTCTTTGTCTCTCGTGGCAACCCTAAAGGGCCGGAACTGCACATCCTCGTCATGCTTGAATGCCTGAATGCCTCAGCATCATTTCCTCTAAGCACGGAGGAAGTTTAGGTCATAGGATAATGCCATTATATCACCAGTGGTGTATTATATCATTCTACATTATATCACCCATCAAAGAAGAAAGGGTCATCCATTGAAGAAGACTCGTTTGATTAGTCATCTAAAATGAATCTTATACAACCATCTTCTGGCCTTATTTTCAAGGCTGGCTTCAGGAGTTGGGAAAGCGTTTGGAGACACCATACTTCAACCGCACCTTGGGGGGTCCCTCCATCCCTAGCGCCTACATCGCCTCTCTCTACTTCACCCTCAGTAGCCTCACCAGTGTCGGATTTGGCAACGTGTGTGCCAATACGGACGCTGAGAAGATCTTCTCCATCTGCATAATGCTCATGGGTGGTGAGTTTAACTAGTGGTCACTACGAAATTCCAAGAGTTATTACACATACAGTATGTGAGACTATCCTAATGTTACTCCCCTCTCCCACCCCCAGCCTTGATGCATGCAGTGGTCTTCGGCAATGTGACAGCCATCATCCAGCGCATGTACTCACGGCGCTCTCTCTACCACACCCGGATGAAAGATCTGAAGGACTTCAACCGTGTGCATCGGCTGCCTCAGCTGCTGAAGCAGAGGATGCTGGAGTACTTTCAGGCAACCTGGTCCGTCAACAATGGCATCAATGCCAATGAGGTGGGCGTAGAATCTGAAATGTACCAATTTAATATTGATTGAATTATTAAGTGAGACGTTTTCCTATTAAAGTGAGTTTCTTTCAGTGTTTAATAAGTAAATAGTGGACTGTGTGGACTGTAAAAATGTCGCCTTCATGCAGAAAAATACATTTTGTGGTTGCGCTAGATTTGAGATTCTGAATTTTAAAATGGGTCCCTAAGTAGATGGCACACATTTAGAACTGCAGTACCAATAACAGAACTGATCAAGAGCAACATTCCTTTAATGATAGGAGTTGGAGTTGAAATATAGTGGGTATACTCATTAACACCCTCGCCGCCACCATCTGTAGTTGATGTATTCACTGTCGAAGGTAACAGACAGAGCCACCGATTTCTGAGAACTTGTTGGTGTTAACACCTCGTGTCTGTTTTTACTGAGCAGCTTGGCACATCATGTGAGTGCATAAACCTTCAACACCACAATATGTGCCCCTTTGAAAGGAGTATTTAAATCCTTTCTTAAAGTAGCAGCAGATGAAAATCTCCAATTCCAATAGAAATCTTATCTCTGGGTATTTCAAAGTTTCAGCTTCCCTACCCAGCTGCTGCTGCAGTCGTGCTGCTTTCGCTATGCGGCCACTGTAGACAAGAAGTTAGTGTTTGAATCAACTATAGTGGCACTTTCTCATTTCATGGAAGCATTTGATTTAGTGTTAAAATTAAGCTTCTTCCCAATAGAGCTTAGAAACGGATACAGAGCCTTACAGTGTACAAAACATGACCAAATCAAATTTCTTAAAATAGACAGCATGCATTCTGTTGCCCTTTAAGGTTTTGTAATGCTGCATTTTTGTCTTTTTCATGGACATTTGTTTGCAATAGCTACATAAAGGCATTCAGTCAGTGGGACAGTGTAAGGAATCACACCATTGAAAAGAGATAGTGAGGTGGCAGTATGTCCTGAAGCACTGTAGTACTGTAGCTTCAAAAGCATTCCTTTTGCAGTGGTTATTGAAGACTTTTTTTTTTACTGACCTTTTTCTTAGCTGCTGCATGACTTCCCAGATGAACTGCGAGCTGACATCGCAATGCATCTGAACAAGGACATCCTGCAGCTGCCTGTGTTTGAGCGCGCCAGCAGAGGGTGCCTGCGCTCCCTGTCCCTGCACGTCAAGACTTCTTTCTGTGCACCTGGGGAATACCTCATACGCCACGGAGATGCCCTGCAGGCCAATTATTTTGTCTGCTCTGGCTCCCTGGAGGTTCTAAAAGATGGCATGGTTCTGGCCATCCTGGGTTAGTGTGCAACAAGTGTAAAACATTTCCAGAGGTGGGAAGTAGTGGAGTACAAATACTTCCTTACTGTACATAAAGGTCACCTATTGTGCAAAATCCACTTTTTTGCGTCTTTTATACATAAACATGTGTCCCCCTCTGTGAAAAAAGATTCGCTCACTTCTTGTCCTGATCCATTTATATAAAAACACGCTCTGAAAATGAGCTGATCAGATTTTGGCCACTTTATGTTATAACGGCTTGTGTAAACATTAGCCAATCACCCACCTTATCACCTGAATCTCCTCCTAGAGCACCATTGTGTTCTTTTTAACCAAATATCTCTCAGAGGGGCGTGGGGAGTGGCTCCTTATTTTCATCTAAAGTAACAGACAGAGAATCAGCACTTTTGAAACAGGGCTGAAACAGAGGGGTTTATGGGATGCTGCATTGATCTTTTTCAGAGACATGTTTTGTGTATATCTGAGACCTATAATATATTGATGAAAAGCAGTATAATAGGGGACCTTTAAGTACATTTTTCTGGTATCAGTACTTTAATCCACTACTTATTTTTCTGACGACTTTTTACTTTATTTCTTACATTTTTAACACAAATACCTGTACTTTCTACTTCTTACATTTGTACTTTCTACTTCTTACATTTTCAAAACAGGTTCATTACTTTAGTTTTAATCTACGTTTGGTGGCATGATCATTATTATCTAGAGTCATTGCATCCCGAATGATTTTAACACGATCCGTGTATCCATCATTTCCTGGTCTTCTCTAAAGAAGAGGGACCAATGAAAACGTTGTAATTTTGCCGTTGTTCAGCATCTAAACATTTAGTAGCTAACAATGACATTATGGTTCTATGAATATAAAGAGAGGTCAGTTACTCTATAAAACAGTTGGTAGTTATGGGTACTTTTTACTTTTTACTCATAGCCCATACTTCTTTACTTTTACTTGAGTATTTTTTAACACGAGTATCTGTACTTCTACTTGAGTAAAGGATGTGTGTACTTTTGCCATATCTGAACATTTCCTCTTTTACTCATTTTGTAACTTTCAGATGTGTTGCACCACAAGTAGTTACATCTCTGTTTTAATCCCTACAGGAAAAGGTGATCTCATTGGCTCTGACCTCCCGGATCGTGACCAGGTAATCAAGACCAATGCAGACGTGAAGGCGCTGACCTACTGTGACCTGCAGTACATCAGTGTTAAGGCTCTGAGGGAGGTCCTCCTGCTCTATCCAGAGTACGGCAGCCGGTTCAGCTCTGACATCAACAACAACCTCACCTACAACCTGAGAGAGGGCAGTGAAACTGACGTAAGAAGACATTTGCTAACACAACACTGCAGAGACAGATATTTAATTGTACCAGTGTTTCATTTCTTTGCTACTGCTCATTAACAACAAGATACCTAGGCTATGCCACCAAATAAAGAATGTGAGTGTAATACCTTGCTAATTTTGGCTTTCAAATCTCTAGGGAGTAACAAAGCTTGCATGGTCTTCAAGGCTTTCTCAGGTATGTGCGCATCACTAATGTAATGAATTCAGCCTTCATCTGCCGGATACATCTGACAGTCAGTTACAGCACAATTATAAGTCTATAATGTGCTATCCTGAAAACTTGTAATGGTTAAAGTTGAGAATTGAACATTAACAGCCTGAACTCATACACAAAGCTGAGATAAAGATGGATATTATGCTGCTAAAAACAGTGATGAAAACCGCTTCCTAATGATCGAAACCGATTAGACCATTTACATGTTGAAGGGATTCATCTTAAGATAAAATAAGTGTTAAGTTAACTCAAGGATTCTGAAAGAAGAGGAGCCAAACATAAGCCCATAAAACAACGTAGAAATCAATCAGAGACATAGAAGGCTTTGCTACATTTGTTCATTCATGTTTGTGTGCACATAATGTGTCTTTTCCCCTAGAGACAGTTTTCCTAGACTTGCTCTCCAGCTTGCATGCTGATACACCGTAGAAATTAAAATGATATCTTAATTCCATTTACAAATGTCAAATTGTTTTCTATTTTAGTTTTCTGGTCTGTTACAGAGGAGAAAGCATTGCTTTGAATGTAGATTTACCATTTTCTATACATGCAAATATGTGTTATATTTCTATTTTTCTTTTGTATTTATTTGTTGGTACTAGATTTCTTCTAGGTAGAGACAGGAACAATATAATTTAGTATTAGCAAGCAGGGAAAACTAATTCCCACAATCTCATGATCAACCCTTTTCTTTTACAGTTATGTTTAAGGTTTTAGTGTTCATTTGAAATGATGGGTCTAGAAAAGTGAAGTGTTAAGAGTCACTCAGCCTTAAATTGTTTTCCACAAATCAAAGAAACATCGAATGTTCAATCTATTGTCTCCTCAGGGTCATGCTATGGATCATAAACTGCCCTATATTGTTGAGGCAGATAATGGTGACCGTGGAGAAGACGTGAGGCACTATCAGCAGAGGAAAGTGCCCCTGTTACATGGAGCAGGCAGCCCTGTGCGTCAGCCCTGCCTCAGCACCATGTTAGGGGATGAGCTCCGCCACATCAGTGCACTCCGCAACTGTGGCTCCCCTGTTCAGGTCGGTAGAAGCCACAGCCCCTTTCATCAGTCATTCACCAATCAGGAGCTCTCTCCTTCTCCTGTGCCCAGTCTTGGCAGCGACCAGTCCTTGAACCAGCGGCCTGCCAATCTGCTAATGCCATCCTTGAGCTGTGTTAGCCCACCTAGCCTTAGCCCCAGGTAACCTGTTAATAACCCAAATATAAATCAGCAATCACTCTTGCACCTTTATCATGATTATGTAGTAACACTGATTTGTGTCTCTGCCAGGGTCGTGGATGGAATTGAGGACAATGGTCACACATTTCAATTTAATGTAGAGCAGAGGGAGACAAAGACTAATATAACAGGTAAGGTGAAACGAATTGGAAAAAATGAAATAGCAGACAATTTGATAAAGATAACTTTCCAGGAACCTTCATGTATGATTAACTAATCATCATCAGATATAGGCTACTGTGTATACTGTAATTGCTCTACATTCAAGCAGTACTTATAACCGTACTCATTTGAGGCTAGATGTCATGATATATTATGGGTTATTTCAGTTCAGCTGTACTGCTTTGTTTTCATTCTTTTGTAGACCAGTTCCAAGTGAGTGCTCACCTGCTTCTGGAGACAGAGGAAGTGAGACAGAACATCAGCAAACTGAACAAAGAGGTACAGTTTTCAAATAAATGTGGGGTAAAAAGTACACTATTTGCCTCATAGATGTAGTGAAGTGTATAAGTATAAAGTATCAAAATACTCAAGGAAAAAACAAGTACCTTAACATTGCTCTTAAAAAAGTCAAAATACTGTATATAAATGATCTGGCTATACAGAATTATCAGTACATTCTTTTGCCAAATGTGTTACAGTGTTATGGGTAGTAAACATACTGCAATTTTTACTGCAATTTTTTTTTACCCCAGGTGTTTCACATATTTTTGTCATTTATTAGTTATTTCAAATAATAAAAAAAAAAACAGATATGCCCCACAGCAAACTTTTTTTTCTTTTCTTCTCAGGTGAGCAACCTGAACCACGAAGTGTCCAACCTGGCCAAGGAGCTCCACGACATAATGCATTTCCTACAGTCTCATATGTCCATGCACCATGCACCTCATGCCTCTTATGGCATACAAATGGTTCCCAGTCCTAGTGTGGGTGCTTCCAGCAACTGGCAGCCCCACGTCCCTTTAAATATTGCCACCGGTCTGCACCTCCATCATGAATCAATTAGTCACCCTGCCAGAAATGTGTTGGGCTGCAGTGGTATCCCCTCTCAGGGTAGAAGTCCAACTTTGCTGCAGTCTTCCAGCCCTGTGTCCTCCTGTGTACACCTGTGCTGCTCTGACAGGGAAGGGGACACAGCCCATATGTTACAGAGCCAGTGTGGCCCCTTTCAAACTTCAAGAACAACTCCAAACTCTCCCTACACGACCCACCCACATCCATCCCTCCTAGGCCACAGCCCTTCCTTCAGTAGCTTCCCCGTGGTTTGTCAGGCTCCACAGGTCCAATACAATGCCTCTATTACAACAATGAGCAACACACACCCTCTGTGTTCCTCTGTGAATTCTGGCTTCTCCCATCCATCTCTGGATGTTCAAACCAACTCTGGTCCCACACAAAATCAGACAACTATCCATTCCTCCATGTATAACACTGGCCGGCTGCAGTATCATCCTACCTTCAGCACTCTCACTCCGTCAGTCCACTCTTCAACATGCACAGGGCACAGCCAGTGCCACCAGGGCTCTGTCAATGGCCCAAGGCAAAATGACCTCGTTGGATCCAGCCCTACCCGCCTCCCACAGGACCCTCCTTGTTCTCTTACGGGGCCGGAAACAGACAGAGACTGCAGAGCTTCACTGTACCAAGAGAGGACGAACAGTATTGAATCTCAGGATATGAGTTGCAGTTCTCCAACTGTAGAAGTTCAATCACCTCTCTTGGATGTAGAGGACATATAAAGCCCATACTGGTGACCTCACTATCTTCTGTTAATCTGTTATAATGATGACTTAATTTTTCCTTCAGATACCATCAAATAAAATGCTCCCTGCTGCTCCCTCCACCAAGACATGCACCACACACGTTCTCTTTAGGGTTCAATGGTATTTGGATATATGTTAGCAGGTTCACTAGTAAAGCAGTAGCAAAAGATACAATTATTGTACATATTTCATAAAATAATTAAAGGTTACTCGCTCAAGTTATGATATACAGGGATGAGGCGCCACACAGTGGAGACAGTGTGTTACAAAAGGCTGATCTCTTATCACACAGCACAGAGGAAAAAACACACTCGTTCTGAAACGGATAAACGGAAGAAAGGAGCACAACTGTACATTTAATGAGGATAATCCCAATATTTTGCTCTGTGCACTTTCAGAAGTGTGTTATTTTGATAATATGTTTTCTTTGCCTTTATAGGAACACATGTACTTATCAGACCAGAGCTTGACTATGCTGTATGGGCTTTAAAATAATTCCAATATTAAAGGGATATATATTTATCTTATTTTAATTCATTTTCGAAAAACTAGTAATGCAGTAATGTATTGTTTTAAACAATACCAGTGTTTTTTCACAGCACTCCTTCAAAAATTAAAACATACTCCAGCAAGACTTTATAGTAGCCTATATCGAGGAGGGGGCTATATATAAAAATGTATACATTATTTTATTTACGTGCTCCAGTATTCAAGCAAGATAAGGTTATCAGATCAAGAGAGTTGCAACTTTGTATTGCCAATTTATGTCTAAAGCCTTGACCTCATCATTCCTGGGGGTGTGACATTTTTTATCCTGATCAACAATTTAGGCAACTGCAACTTTTGGTAATAATAAGACAATTAAACACACTGTAATCCCTCCCTAAGTGTCCTTTGTTAACCTCACTAGAAGTCCTAACAACAAGAGCATGTGTTCGTGTGTGTTCGTAAAGCACTGCATCCAAGCCCTTATGTAACCCCGTAGCATTTTTACATGAAATCCTGACCTCATTAGTGTATAACGGGAATGTTAGCTGTAGTTCTAATGAACATTAGTGTTAGTTAAAAAAACAAAAATGCCAATGTTGAAGAAGGGAAAGCATCTTTTTGTACAAAAGACAAATTACAGCTCATAAGATCCAACCTTCGACAACATCTGACTAGCTCATCAGACGAGAACATCCCTGGATCATAATGTTCAACAAAAAAATGTGGATAAACACAGTGTCTGATTATTTACATTATCACTCTAATAATCTACATAATTTAAGGCTGCATGCATCATTGTGTCAATTTGCCATTGTAAATGTTTATCAGACTACATGATTGGAGTTGACACTCCTTTGAAATGTTTTTTTTTTTCTGAAATAGATTCATTAAAGGGAGTCCTAGATTCCACCTTCAGACTCATCTTTTTTCTTTGTTTGTGCATGTTCATTAGGTCTGTAATTAATCCGCAGAACAATAAAGGAAAATGAACACAAGGTGAGTGCATTCACCCACAAGTGACGAATAGTAGGCTACTTAACTAATGAAAATGGTAGATGAATGAAAAAGTACTAGTAAGACTTTTGAAAGAGAAAAAAGGGCGGATGCAGATATTTTATCTAAATACTATTAGATAATACTCTGCTACAGCTTGTAAATATATGCCCCCAAACCCCCCTGGCATGTTTGGACCTCAATATTTAGGAAATCCTGGGTACGGGCCTTGTTACAAGTAAAGGTCCTTTACTAAAAATGTATATTAATATCCCCTATCAGTATATGTTTTGTTCATTTTGTAAGTATTTAAATGTTATGTTTATATATCTATATAGCTATCAAGTATCACATTCATTAATTTCTTTTACCTGAGTGGAGTTCCCTGTTTAATTGGGGGAAAACATACGTAGAACGTTTTAATTTGCATTATCCAGATACACAATTAACAATCCAATAACCTAAAAACAACATATGTTACTGTAAATACACGTACTCTAATTGTGTACTGTACAGTTCTTGAGTAAATGTACTTAATTACATTATCTCTGTATTCAAGTCACATCGAAAGGTGCAGTTATCTTAAATATATACCGGATTATGATCATGTATTGATGATTTGGTGCATTATATATTTCTAAATCTCTAAATCAAGACTGTGTCCGGAGGGACCCTGAACGCCTCTCGGTGCGGCAGACAGTGGTGTCTCGTGCTGCTGCTGCTCTCATTGGTCAAACGGCCGCTGACAAAAAGTGGGACGTTCCCGGAAAAATCGCTAACCGGAAAGGAAGGCCAGAGCCTCAGAAGAAGAAGACAGCCGTCTCCGATGAGACCAACGAAAGAAGAAAAAGTACTGTAAGTCAAACAACTTAAACATATATAACATGTCTGTGAATAGGGACATTGACCGCATGTGGGACTTTCTTTTCGAAGAGCTGTTAACCGTATTTGGACACGCTTTGTCTCATTTTGGTCAACCGATCAGCCAAGTCCGGGTTCAGCCGAAATGTCCATCAGACAGAGGCAGAGTGCCTATCCCTGTGAGACCACATCATATGTCAAATAAGCATTGACACACAAAGTACTTAGAGGCATAAGACATATGTATCTGCCAGAAGCAGACACAATTACAAGTCTGAGTCCTCCAGTTTGTCCAATGTCAAAAAGCAGACGACGTGGGGCCGAGAAAAATGAAAGTTGTCTAATGACGTTTGCGCTGCTAACCTAGCTAACACCATTAGTAGCCAGTATTCGTTTCCCAGAGTTAAGCATTATTGTTTTGTCGGCAATTCACTCTAGGAAGCTAGTGCTAATGCTAAGAAACTGCCAATGTCAATACTGACGTTAGCTCGTCGACGTTGGTTAGTAAGTTGTTGGCAAACTGCTTAGCACAACTGACGTTATACATGCTAGTCAGTTGTATGCTATCCAAGTTATTGAGGGGCGCTTTAATTTGACCAGCTGTCATAGCTAACGATAAGCTAGATGGACAAACACATTTTGGTTAGCTTAATATTTTTTAACATAAAACAGTATTCAAACTACGTGCCAAATTAGCTTATCACTCTGCTAAGCTAGTGTTGACCACCCAGAGTAAATATTTGTAACTTTCTTGCTTTTTACTTTTAGATGCAATTTAATTTAACTATGAAAGACATCTTTGGTAGCATGCACCTTTGCTATGATTCCTCTTAGCCCTCCGTCACAGATAACTGTCAAACTACTTGTTTTATTCAAGTAGATCTACAAAATAGTTAAACTGCCTTTAACCCTATTTTGAAATGATGTTATGGTTGAAATGTCTGATGGATTTATAGCATGCACAATTAGCTTTGCAGCTTTAACTGGGGTTAAAAGCCGGTTCACATTTCCTCACACTCAGGTCAGTCAATACAAAATAAAGTCATTAAAATGGCATTATTTCTGACACCATTTGTTATTGTGCCAGTTAACATTGTTGAGATTATGAGTGTGCAGTTCTCCATGCATTTAAAAGCAAATGCATTTACAATGCCTATATCTCCGTAGCTCCTCCTTATGGCTGAATAAGGGAAACAACGTTCAGAGGGGATTTGCAGGTACTTGCTTGAGCTCTTGTTTCGTTTATTGCGTATGGACCTTGTTCTCTTAACGAGGAGACACATCTTGACTAAAAGAAGGACAGTTCATTTCTCCACCATCTGTATAATGTTTGGGCTTGAGTTCAAGGAAATCACATACGTTGTAGGTCTGTACTTTTAAACTTGCAACCTGGGCTTAGTTATGTGTTTTTAATTTACCAAAGGACTTTATGACCTCAGTATGTGTTTCAAGCCAGTGGTGGTAACCTGCTATAAACTAGAGAACAAATTCCGACGCACCTTTTTTGTATTATTAACCAAAAACAGGACTGGGACAAAGGCTTTTGGGATAACTTGATGGGTTGTGCGAGGTCATTTCTTCAAATGCGTGCACAAGCCTTCCTTTTTTTCTTTACCGATGTAAAGTTAATGACAAATGTGCAAGACTCAGACATACTAAACAAAATCTCATGGCACTTTATAAACTACTCTTGCTCATTCAGTCACTGAATAATTAGTAACTTTTGAATAGTTGTTTGTGATTTGGCAAGGAGATGCAGGTGTGTGCCTCTCCCCATGAATGGCTTTGGACTTGTTTTTTGTTGGATAAAGATGTTTTCCCAATAAGTCACGAGAAAAGGAAGTGTTTGCTGCTTGCCTTGCTAAATGCCAGTGATGAGTATGTTGGCTTTTCCTGTGTTAAATCCCCAGTTTCCCTGTGACTGTTTCCAAAGCCATTCTTTATTAGAAACCTGAACGGTTGAATAGCTTACCTTGGATCAAGAGCATTTCCTGTTTCATTATAGACAGTTCTGCTTTTGTGTCTTTGTTGTATATGAATGCGATTTGCCAATAATGTGTAGGTTAGGAATATACAGTTTCACTGTACATAGAAAGTTGCTACTCCCTTGCCAGAGTCTGACTATTAGGCATAATAGACAAAAGGAGGATGGCGATGCAGCCCCTCATATCAGACACCAACAGTTCTTCCAGGACCCCACCCTTTAAGTGAGCAGCACAAGTCCCTGCTTGTATTGTTAAAACTGGTATAGTGGCCCCAGCCGCAGAGTTTGTTTGACTACTATTTAAATAGATGTGTCACTGAGGGAAGTTTTTGACATTACATGTTGGCACACTGTGATGTTACTTCAAATGAAATGCATTTTATGTCTTTAAATAGTTATGTTCCCTTGCGAATAACTTATTCTCTTATAATATGTTTTTTTTTTTAATTGCATGTTCACGCTAAAGAGGAAGAGAAGAATCCAAACTTTATATTAATATCTAAAACTACACAAAATGCAATACAAATGCTCCTCTTTACTTAGAAACAGGGAATCATAAGAACATGTTAGGAAACTGTACACAGAATCTCTGACCATATAGTTTTATAGGCTTTTATCTGCTACTGAGAATTATCGATTTGCTTTATTACTGGCATTAATGAGTCATATCACTGTCAGTATTTTTTCAGTTCTTTTGACTGAGCAGTGAACAGAAATAAGTCCTATGAATTATATCTGTACTTTGTTTTGTACCGGTTTTGCATTTAAATATAACGGCAAAATATAATTGGTATTGAATTGGTGCACACATTGTTCTGCACGCAGGTGTTCAAAGCACTTGGATGACATGTTAGCGGCAGAGCATACAGGAGGTCACGATGAATATTTCACAGATTCTCTTTCACGTTTGCTCCCACCCCCGCCCCCCCCCTTTCCCTGACCCATGTGCCACAGTCTCTCTGTGACCCACTTTGCGGCAGAGGTCTTCAGAGCCCATTAGGGATCCATCAAGGCATCCGTCATCGCAGGCTGCTTAAGATGTGAGCAGGTCTGTCTCAGAGCAACAAAGAGCCTTTTGATTGCAAGCTACACGGCCACTTCTACCTTTTACATTCTGTGCATGGATGTTACTGTCAACGCTCAAAGGTTCCACTTCATCATCAGTAGGTAGCAGACAGTGTGCATATTTAGCTAATAATAGTTGTGTTCTACGATATCTGTTAACCAACAAATATTTACAAGCCACTACACATGATCATTTTTACACTTAAATCGTATTTGACTGTTACTGGTTTAGGGTTAGGGAGCGCAGTCTACTCCCTGTTATGAACTATAGGACCCACCTGTCTTATCCAAACCTTCTATACAAGTCGTTTTTCTTAGTCTACCAAATTAACAATTTCATACAAAGGCTTTCTCTTTTGCACAAGAAACGTGCATGCATGGAGGACATTTTCGAGTTGATCTAAAGCTGAATTACAGCAAGTGTTTCCGCACACACTCTGTTCCAGATAATCAGAGGATAAGCAATTGGGTTACATTCTGCGCTTTTGCTTGTCAGTCTCTTTTCCCAAACGCATTTCGGCCCTCAGTACAGCTTGTCTCTCTCCGGTCAGGAATGTGAACAGGTGACGGCTCATCTCTGCTGCTTGCTATCAAATGAGTTCAGACGCTCTGCTTGACCCTGTGAACAAAGCGTCTTTATTCCGACTCTGCTGCCTGCTTTGAAGGATTCCCCCTGCTCTTTCAGCCCTGTGTGATTGTGTCAGTCTGTTGGTTAGAGTCCACTGTGACCTCAAGTGCACTGCTGACGATGAAGTCTGATGGGTTTGCAGGTTTACTTCCATGCAGCCTCTTTAAAATCTATAACAAAAGTAAACAGATTTGGTACCATGCTGAAATTACAGACTATTTCTTTAACATGGGTAAAGCCACATTTTGTAAATCTGAGTAAAAGGGGAACACTGCACAATACCTGGTCTTTTTTCTAAAATGAAACTAATGCTGCAAAACATAATGGCAGAAATGTGTTCCTATAATGAACAACGCAGCACGGTTGGTACACTGTCCATCAAATATTCAGAAGTGGCATGCTTCATTTGACTGAGTCATGATCTGTCACATGCTGAAGCTTAAGTCTGGCTCAGCACCGAGCCTCGCACAACCAAACTCTAAAGACTATCGGCACTGACGTCTTACTTTAGCTCTCCACATTTCCCTTTTCATTCAGCAAAGGTCTAACCTACTCTTCTTCAGTGTGCTTTTCTGCCAGAAGTTGAGTTAGTGACACAGCTCAGGCTATCCCAAGTTTTAACGTGCTCAGCAGTAAAATGTCTTCTGCAATCTTCACTTCCTGCTTTGAGCTGAGTTGTGTTTCCTGTCCTTTGACCAAGCAGAAGCTGGCTGACCTCATGTGTATCACTCCGCTGCAAAAGCAGATTAGGCAAGGTTTCATAAATGCAAATAGGCTCAAGTGAAGGGAGAAATCGTTGGCTCATTTCTATTGTCTCTGAATGCTGTTATCACGTAAAGTGTGTGGAGAGGTTGGGCTGCATTTGGCTTGATTAAATACTTTAAGTAAACCTCTGTGTTAGGCTATTGGTCTTATAGCAGTTTTTCTGTTGCTAAACTCTCTATTTACGACAAGACTGTCAAAATAAAGTTTACATTTATTAATACAACTTGAATCCATGACAAACAAGATGTGGTCACCGAAGGTTGCAGCGTTGAAAGTAATCTATTTTTGACTTGACAGTCATTATCTGGTTTTGGTATCATTACATGGAAACAGCTACAAAGATGTTCACACTATAAAGTCATACCTTTAAACTTTGGCCTGATATCTCTTAAGACATGACTCACTGGAAGATATGTTTTAACTGTATGTTGGAAAGGTCCATTGAGTCACTCCAGTCTCTCAGTCCAAGGTGATTTCATTCAATGTCTTGTTTTGTGAATCCAAAAACAAAAGATGTATGTTAAGTATGAAATGTAACCGAAAGTAATGAGAAATATCCATATTTGAGAGGCTTAAAACGGCAACTTCTGTTATTTGAATTACAAAAAATACTTCAAGGATTCATCTAATATCAATATATGAAGTGTGTGTACATTTATTTCTCAAATATTTTCTGAAGTAAAGCCAAATCATGTGTTGTGTAGTGAACCATATACATGTGGGACGGAGCATGAGAGAGAACATGTGTTCTCCTCCAGCACTTGTTTACACTAAACATGGTTCAATGATCAACTCTTTATCCCACTGTGTTTCTGTGTCAACAACTTCAACTCTATAATTGTCAGCTGGTAATCTTGGCTAAACAAAATAATAAATAAAAAAAGATAGATCAGAATGATCTCTTTTTGGAACAAAGAATTCCTCTCTGTTGAATTGTTTCGATGAAACACTGATTATAACATTCAGCAGACATCCTGTGTTTGTTTTCATGGAAAGCCTTTGTTCTGTTTAGAGCCAACTTTAACATACTGAATATTTTTTCCAGCTCCCACTGGTGAGGTCTCCTCTTCCTCCGGCTCATCTACCTGCCTGACCGAACTTGCCCCCCCCCCCCCCCCTGTCTGTCTCAGCCTCATCTACCCCCTGCACCGACCCAGGCCTCGAGTCAACCAGACCTCCTCCCTCTTCTCCCGACTTCTTCTCCTTTCTCCTGATTAAAAGAACTGCGCTATGGCAGGGCGAGGCGGACCAGCACGGACCAACGGCACCGCAGCGAGCAACAAGATCTGCCAGTTTAAGCTGGTGCTGCTGGGGGAGTCCGCGGTGGGGAAGTCCAGCTTGGTGCTGCGCTTTGTCAAGGGCCAGTTCCACGAGTACCAGGAGAGCACCATCGGAGGTGAGGGTCCTTGTTGTTTAGTTCACATAATTATCTCTGCTGTCTAATGCTTTAAAGGTCACCTGTTATGCAAATTCCACTTTTTCATGTCTTTTCTACATCAACATGTGTCCCCTCTGTGTAAAGACATTCTGAACGTTTCAGGAAAAAAGATTCGCTCACTTTTTGCCCTCGTCTGAAAATGAGCTGATCAGACTTTGGCCACTTTGTGATGTCATAACGATTTTTTGGCTTGTGTAACCATTAGCCAATCACCAACCAAGGTAACCCCCCCCCCCACCACCTTATCACCTGAATCTCCTCCTAGAGCACCATGGTGTTCTTTTTAACCAAATGTCTCTCAAAGGGGCGTGGGGAGGGGCTCCTTATTTTCACCTTAAGTAACAGACTCAGAATCAACACTTTTGAAACAGGGCTGAAACAGGGGTTTATGGGATGCTACAATGATCTGTTTGCGCCAAACACTTCAGAGACATGTATATATCTGAGGCCTATAATATATTGAGGACAAGCAGTATCATAGCTTTAAGAAAACACAACTGTACATTCCTTTTAGATGTAAATAACAGCTCAGGGATTCAAGTATATAATCAATTGCATTGCAGAACTTTCTCTGCATTTTCACACCAAAGTAGTGATGAGTCATTACACAATTGTAATTTAAGTACCCTTGTCATAAATGATCATGTGGCTGAACAGAATCTCCATTTTGAACATAAGATGAATGCTGAAGCAGCGAAAACATGTCTCTGCCAGCTCCGAGCAGCTGCTCCATGTGTTCTGTTGTCAGAGCGCTGCAGGAGTGGCAGAACCAGTTATTGCGTCAGATCGCCTGACTTTCCTTATAAGCCGCACAGCTCTTCACACATGGCAGACATTTATATTGATTTAACAGAGACGTATTACATTTCTAAATATTGTGTTGACAATAGAAGCTTGACCTGGACAGAACAACTCTTTAGATTGTCTTCTGGAAACAGCAGTTCCTAGGTAGCAGAGGAGTGAAGTTACTTGAAACAGGAAGGAATTGAGAAAACAATGGGGTTTCCTGGACCTCCTGTATCACAGGGGAGCTGGTGAAACACTTGTGTTTAGGTTTCAAACAAGAAAATGATAATGTGTCCGTAGCTTTGACATTTTGCAAAGTTAGGGAGTTAAATGACTGGGATAGCTTGAGGGCTACATAGGTACACTTCTAACTTGGCTGTTCAGTGCAAATCCTCCAGCTGGCAAAACAACAGGGACAGGTTTCCACTGGAGCGGCTGACTTCTGAAACGTGGCTTCATTATTTCATTAAAGCTAGGGAAGGTACTTTATTTTTGGCGTCATTGGGCAAAAACAACATTTTCTCTCCATTTCTGAAATGCTTAGCCGATATTGTCCTACTTTATTTGTTAAGACTTTCTCTTTTTTCACTTGCTTTGCTGTGTGGACAGTTGTTGCTAATGCATGAATAGTAACTTCTCTGTACTTTCACCATCAGAAAGTCCTGCTGATGCTGCTTTGTAGAAAACCCACTAGGAGCGTTTTCCTCCCGAAACGACCTGTGATTGGCCAAAGCCTTCAGTCACAGGCTAGACTTTCTACAAACTGAAAACCAAACAAAGACGATCTGCAGAAGTTTTCTTCTACATCCCTAGAATTACAATATGCTGAAAGACTATTATTTACTCACATCTTTGATTCCTTCCCACTGGCCTTAACAATGACTCTAAGGGTCTGAACACAACCTTTAAAAAACTAATAAATGTGATGCATTCACTGATCATAACTGTTGAATAAAGAAATCGCTTGGATATTGAATACCTAGTCAACAAGGCCGCACAAAACATATTTGTTGAGCCCAATATGACGTCTTCAGTTTGCTTGTTGTAGGAACAACAGTCTAAAGATTTGTGTGGATGTAAAACAGAAAAGCAGCAAGTGGACGAGCGGGAACTTGTTTCTTCTTTAAACATTTAATGAATGGACTCATTGTCTGTGTATAAATCGTAAACGTTATCTGGGAACATGCGGCGTTCACTATCTTGTGTAATGCTGTAAGGTCAGTTATATGAAACAGAACTTCTTTTGGTGTCAACTCTTTTTTATTTTACGTTAAAAACAACCTTTATTTTCCATGTTTCCTTCATCCTATGAGTAATGTGGCTGTAGGATGTGGGGACAGGATGCTCAGTGCTTGCACACACCAAAGACTTACGAGTCAGCATGTTTTATACTGAATCCTGTGGTAAGCTGAATGCATGGTCAAAGATTACAAAGCTTTAAAGTATGTAAAAGTTAGTGCTCAGGTTTCCTCTGTCATGTGACAGGCTCCTGACTCAGCGAGGTGTATGCAGTCGTACCAGCTTGTTGTGTGATACAGTATGTGTTTACTACACATTATACATTTTCTCTTTTTTTTTTTTTCATGACACTATCCGTGTATTTCCCTGACAGTCTTTCTGACCTGTTTCCTACTTTTTTGGTAATTCTCGGGGGGTTAGTTAGTCAGGACATTCATGCCCATTTGTAACTGATAGAAACATTGCATCACTGTCTACCAGAGACTATTCCGCTAAGAGTCAACTTAATAGCTTCCAACAAACAAAGTAACTTACAGTAGCCATCCCAAGGTAGCTGAACAACAAAAGTAAAATATATTGTGGAATCTCTCCCGTGCAAAAGTCCTCATTAATGGAGGAAAAGAGGGTGCAGGGGGAGAGTCAATAAAAGCATTCTTTAAGTTGGAAAGAGACCAACAGTTATAACACTTGAAAGCAGAAGTGAGGGAAAAGTTACGATTTCATCTTTTTTTTTTTTTTTTATATATATAAATGTATCACTCCAGTGAGTGATCAATCCTTATTGATTCATCTTGGTCTCAATCACCGCATCCAAAAGTTTGGATTTGAACTTGCGGACGACTTTTCTGTGAGTTTGTGCTCTTATATTCTTTATGACTTTCTTTCCAGCTGCCTTCCTCACACAGACGGTATGTTTGGATGACACAACAGTGAAGTTTGAGATCTGGGACACTGCCGGACAGGAGCGATATCACAGCTTGGCGCCCATGTACTACAGGGGAGCCCAGGCCGCCATCGTGGTCTACGACATCACCAACACAGTAAGTTGTTTTCAAAGTGTCTTTTTTTTGCCGACCCTCGTCTTCCAGTTGGGGTTGATGATTCAAGTTTCTTTAGCTACAGTGTAGATATGACAATGAAACACGTCACAGGTTCCTCCAGCAGTGCAACATGAATATATATAGGACATAAAATAGTGCAAGAGAATTCCTCGACTAAAGACGGCTACAGACCTTCGCCCTTTTAACTCTTACAGTCAAATGTGACTTTTAAAAACATCAGGGATTTACATTTTAAAGGAACAATGTCTAATTGTTGTTTTGTTTTTTTAAAGGATACATTCACACGTGCAAAGAACTGGGTGAAGGAGCTCCAGCGACAAGCCAGCCCGAACATTGTGATCGCACTGGCAGGAAACAAAGCCGACCTGGCCAACAAGAGAGCCATAGATTTCCAGGTAAAGAAGGATTTTACTGTCTGATAATAAAGTTTACAATACATTCATTACATTTTTTAATTAATAAATAAATGCTGTATATTTGCCCGTGTTCCATTTATATGTTAGGAAGCACAAGCATATGCAGATGACAACAGTTTGCTCTTCATGGAAACTTCCGCCAAGACTGCTATGAATGTCAATGAGATTTTTATGGCTATAGGTAAGTGCTCCTCAGAACTAACAAGGCAACATTGATCACGATCATACATATAGTTGAGCATTTGTTCTATTGATCATCAGTTACCGTTTAACCTACAAAGATTATTGAGAGGAGTATCTCCTATCTGTGCAGGTATTCTTATTCTACCAACTAAAAAACGAGATTACTCTAAACATGAAATGAATATTGAGGTTAAAATCAGGTTGTTTTAATATGAAATGGTTCAAACATGGGAATTTGCTTTACAATACAGTGAATATAATACATTTTGATTTGAACTGAGGGACTCAAATATTGAATGATGTCATCTCTAGAAAAAAGTTTCAGTCATTGCTGATGTTTTAACGAAAAAGCTATCAGGAAAATAATTGGAAGAATAATCTAAATGGACAATAGCCATTTGGTGCTCTGCCATGTTGCCTTTATGGAAGTCCTAATTGATTGTACTCCAAACAGCCAAGAAGCTTCCTAAGAACGAGCCTCAGGGTGGAGCGGGGACCGGCGGGCGGGCCCGAGGCGGCGTGGACCTGCAGGAAGCTGCACCGCAGGGCAGGAGTGGCCAGTGCTGTGGGGGCGGGAACTAACCAACACAACCAATCAACAGCTTCGATCAACCAGACCAGAGATTAGCCTGCTGTCAAACAATGTCCCAATGGTCGAACCACTCCACGGTCGGACCAACCACCCAATGAGCAACACGGCACCAATTAACTGTTAGGCAAACGAGTCCACTGGCCAGTAACCTGCCAGACCCCTCTGACGGTTGAACCAAGAAAACAACCCACAGGCCCATTTGCAGAATCATGTTTTAACCCCAGGACTTGCCAATCCATGACCTCTCGATTGATGATGGACACTTGACGTCACCTTTAAGGGGAAAAAAACAAAACATCCCAATCATGGAAGAAGGAAAAAAAAAAACGTCATTAACACAGATGACACATCATAGCGCCACCTTGCTCACCTTTTGTTTCTGTATTTGTGTAGAAGATAAAAAAGAAAGCAACAGGAATGAATATAAACCGGCTCATTGGCCCCGTCCTTTCTCTTCTGCTTCCCAATGCTCCATAAAGTTCTTAAGTGTTTCCATCATGGTCTTATGACACTGCTCAGACCTCCAGGTGCATGCAGCAGCCCTTCACTTTTCTGTCTTGTTCCTGGTCATCTGAAGAGAGAAGGTGGAGAACAGGAATGGACAGATAATTCCTTCTTGATAAAGATGTGTAGATTGAATTATTACATTGTTATTGTTATCACTATTATTATTATTATTATTATTACTTCCACTTCTTATGACACAGGCTGTTCAGTTTGATTTTAAAACCTTTATGGTCTTACAATCATCCATCTTTGTTATCAAACCATAAACAGTAAATAGTTCTTTATTAACATTGTCACCCATAAGTAATTTTAGCATTAATGTAATGTTTTTGAATCATGAGTGTACAATGACAAATACATAAAGCAAGATTTGTTTTCTTGACCAAAATCACAACTGTGTGTTGACAACGTTGCTGTATTTGTATCAGACTTTTCAAGTTTATAATCAATCAGTAGTTATCGTCAAAACAATATGTTCCCAATCTCTACATGATGTTTAACTTTAATTTGTGATGGATTTTTTACGTGTTAATTTTTTTTCTTCTGAAATCTATGGTATTAAATGCACTGGTTCTGTCTCATCATCTTGTGTATTGAGATGTTATCCCCTTTTCTTTTCTCTGTCTTTGTTTTCACTCTTCATATCAAGGGAGGGGTTGGTTTCAACTGTACTGTCATCCTGTTATGGAATCAACAACTAGCACAACAGTACCTGCACAGCAGCCACTCCTGTGCAGGTGGGTGGGGGGATAATGGGGAGAGTGAGTAATGGGTAAAGAAACAAGAAAATATATGTAATTTTACCAATAAACAAGGGCAGGGCATAATATCTGTATGCCTGTTTAATCATTTCAACATAACCAATCATTGATGACTCAGTCATTTTTATAGCTGCCAACCTCCAGTGGGACATTATGTTACCTTTTAAAACTGCGTCATAGTTCTGACTAGTTTCTTTATAATACTTTTTACTTATAAACTTTTCAGTGTCATGAACAACATTCATAAATACATCTGACTTGTGTCCAGAAACTACTTTGCCCTCAATCACTGCAATCGAATCGTGTGCTCTTTAGATGCATAAACAACCACGAAGAATAAGACATTATAAACTAAGGCAAATGTAATCGCTCTTCCAATTACATTAAAAATAATACATGAAAAGCGATTTTATAATCTGAATTTATATCAATATCATTTGTACTTACAATTATGTTATTTCAGTCTGTAAAAGCAAGTAAATGCCAAAAATAATACTAACACTATCGTTTTAGAATGAAAACAGTTACATTCGATTAGAAAAGAAAGTAATGAACCAAAAACTTCTGTTTTAGTATAAAGATTTTTCTTAGAAAATAAGCTGACAACATAATTTAAGGTAATTTGCAAACGTACAATTTACAGCGCAGAATAACATAACACCGACTAGATTTATATGTAAATAATGTTAAAATTAAGCAATACATAGAGAATACAAGATAAATAATACAGGAAATTAAATGACTACACTTTAGAGACGTGATACTATCTATCTAAACATCTATTTGAGAGTTAAATCCATGACATCAGACCACATTCTATTTCAGTGCTGTTTTTATGGCCAGAGGTGTAGCTTCGCACTGTGACCACTAGAGGGCTCCGAAAGCATATTTCAAGAGTTGGCCTAACAAAACTTCCGGTGAAGACATTCAAAATAAAACATTCAAATTACGAGGAGGTGTTGATTAATACCGTAATATAGATAAATGTTTATGATTTATATACGTTTGAATGAGATGTAATAATGCCTATTGTGTTGTGGTCACATAGTTTGGGAATGTTGAAGTGACAGACCGACACAATTTTACTTTGAAAGATTAAAAAGTCTACTTAAAGCGTAAATCAGTGATATTTCCATCGTTAATGTATGTTGTCAACACGTCGGTTTTCATGGGGGTAAAAACGGTTCACACATTGCGTCGGTCCTATTAAGTCTCGTTTTGCCGACAGCACTTGAAGGCAGCATAGGAGGTAAACGGGAGCAGAGGAAGAGCAGCGCGTGGACATGTCGGACCCGACCGCGCAGGCCCTGCAACCCCGGCTTCTCCAAGCCCAGTCTGTCGGCTCAGCGGGTTCCAGCACTGCCGCCACAGTCTCCGGGCCAGGGAGTAGTGACCCGGCCAGACCAGGACTTAGTCAACAACAGCGTGCAAGCCAGAAGAAAGCTCAAGTCCGAGCTTTCCCACGGGCGAAAAAGCTTGAGAAACTTGGCGTATTCTCCGCCTGCAAGGTAGCTAGCTTGGCTAGCCAAAGTTCACCACAACAAAGCACTCCCCGGGTATTATTAGCACCAGTGTATGTGGGATAGAAAATGGTAGCACGGTCAAGGCACTGCTATCACAAGTAAAAACGAATAGCTTAATGATTTGAAGTGATTGTTAACTTTTGAAGCTAGCTAGCAAGCTATATAGCAAGTTTCCCGTACACTTGTACCATTCACCTTAACGTTAAGTATTTGGAGATGAATGCATGATCAGCTAGCCTAACCTCACTGTCATTAATAGGCGTGCCATAACAGCAGGTGGTGTACTGTCTAAGTCGCTTTATTTGGTGTTGAGCATTCTTTGCGTTTTTTGTCAGGCCAATGACACATGCAAGTGCAATGGATGGAAGAACCCAAATCCACCATCAGCCACACGGATGGACCTGCAGCTGCAAGCCGCCAGCCTGAGCGAGCCCTGCCGCAGTTGTGGACATGCTCTGGGTACAAACTAACCATCCTCCACATACACACCAGCATATATACCTACAGCAAATGCAGCTATATTCCAGGGACCTCTTGTTTCACAGTATTGATTGACATCTTACTGTTTGGACTTTAATTGTATGTAATGCCTTGCTTACAGCTGACCATGTGTCCCACTTGGAGAATGTGTCTGAGGAGGAGATAAACAGGCTGTTGGGCATGGTGGTGGATGTAGAGAACCTTTTTATGTCTGTACACAAAGAGGAGGACACTGACACAAAACAGGTCTACTTCTACCTATTCAAGGTAAGCAGTGTGACAGGTAAAACAGACCAACATATAACTTGTTGTAACTGGAGTCCACGTTTATTAAATGTCTTGCCCAATTTAACAACATGCAAAACTGTCCCTTAGCTGCTGAGGAAATGCATCCTGCAGATGAGCCAGCCAGTCGTAGAGGGATCCCTCGGAAGTCCTCCCTTCGAAAAACCCAACATTGAGCAGGTGACATAACACTTTAAGAACCTACATGTCATTCCCTGATCTAAAGCAGTCACTGAAAATGTGACGTGTCTATAATGCTTGTTTCATATTTCACAAATATCTTACTCTCTTTTTCTCTTGTGCCTCATTAACTTGATCTTTTCTTTTCCTCATAAAGGGGGTTTTGAATTTTGTTCAGTATAAGTTCAGCCACCTGGCACCAAAGGAAAGGCAGACCATGTTTGAGCTGTCAAAGATGTTCCTCTTGTGCCTCAATTACTGGAAGCTGGAAACCCCTACGCAGTACCGCCAGCGCACCCAGAAAGACGATGGGACAGCCTATAAAGTGGACTACACCAGGTGTGTGGGTGTGTTGTTGTTGTTATAGAAAGTACATACCTTTTTAGATGTCTCTGTTTGGATGTTGATATCAGTCTGTACATTAGCGGCGTTTCTTCTTACTTCCAGGTGGCTGTGCTACTGCCACGTCCCCCAGAGTAACGACAGCCTGCCGCGCTATGAGACCACGCACGTGTTCGGCCGCAGCTTGCTCAAGTCCATCTTCACTGTGACCCGGCGGCAGCTCCTGGAGAAGTTCAGAGTGGAGAAGGATAAACTGCTCCCAGAGAAACGCACACTCATCCTTACACACTTCCCCAAGTAAGCAGATTCTTGAAATTCAGTGTGTGGGTTTTAATAATGGCCCTATTCAAAAAGCTTCCCTTATTTATATTTTACTCTATTCCTTGGTATATTAGGTGGGAAAAAAATATTTTACTTGTCTTGCATCTGAAATCTGTAGAGATGCTGGTGCAAACAGAATTATGTGTGTTGAAAAGGTCAGGTATTAGTTTAAAAAAGGAGCAATTATCAAGCAGTATAAATCTTAATATAAAATGTCTCCATTAGGGATGCTCCGATCGATCGGCCGCCGATTGATATCAGACGATATTCACTCTCTGCCGATCGATCGGTGCTCTCTATAAAGGCCGATCGAGAGAGCCGATCACATGACGTAAAATACATGACACTCTTCTCTGTGCGCGGCAAAACAAGCTCGCCAAAATGGCTTCACCGGTCTGGCAGTATTTTAAGGTGTCCGAAAAAGACAGTAAAATAGCGGTATGCAACGTGTGTGAAGCAGAAATCCTGCAGCTCCGCCCGCTGTGACGAACCGGTGAGCGGAGCAAAACACACACTAAGAGTTAGACCTAACACACTTAGCTATTTTATCTACCTCTGGAACAAGCTAAGCTAGTTACACATATATTTATTCTTCACTGTCGGGTAACTCATTACTGGATCAGTAAGCTGCATGAGATGATACTGACAGGCTGTCAGGAGAGAGGGAGAGAGAGCGCTTCCTCTCATTTCTCCTGTGTTATTATCCAAAGTTAATGTAAACTTGAATAATGTACTTAATTTGAATGTAATAATTATGTTGGTTGTTGTTTGTGGAAGCTCCAGTGAATGAGCCCCATTAACTGAGTTTTAAACTTTAACTTTAAAAATCACTTTAAATGGAAGATCCCCATAGGCCCCGCCCACTCGATTGGATCGGCGATGGGTATCGGCCGATACTGATTCCGGCGATCGGCAATCGATCCCAAAATTGGCGATCGCAGCATCCTTAGTCTCCATGATCCCTGCTATAATTAGTATCAAGGCGCATGACTTTAAACTGTATACAGAATGGATACAGTGCTTATTTCTGAAACCACATCTCAGGTTTGATTCTGTAGCTCCTCTATCACAACCAGTTTTAGTTTAGCTTCCTCAGCTCCCTTATTTACCTTTGCAATAACATTTACCCTGACTGTCATCAGGTTCCTGTCCATGCTGGAGGAAGAAATCTATGGCGATAATTCACCCATCTGGGAGGCTGACTTCACGATGCCCGCCGCTGACGGCACGCAGCTGGGACATCAGACAGGTGGGGAGACTTCAAACCATGAGAGCTATTTGAACGGGATGAGACAAGTAGGTCAGAGTTTATATAAACAACGGCTTATGATTCAGCCTTTGGACTGTTCATAAAAGCTGCCATAAGTTCCTCTCTCAATCACATCACAAAAATGATTTAGTATTGTTGTTAAAAAATATTATTTTTCTAGGTTTAATAATCCCCAGAGGAGAAATTCACACTTTACAGCTTGCAAAGACGCAGGGTACATGGTTATAAAACAGATTAAGAACAAATAACAGAAAGTCTAAATCAGACAAATGAAATTCAATATGCTTTTTATTTTACAATCCCATTGTTAATATAGATGATTTGTGCATTGAGAAAATATACGTGCACAGAAGCAATTTGCCTTTTGAAGTCCAACTGCAAAAGTATAAATGAAGTATTAAAACTTGTAAAGAGTGAAACGGAACGTTAGATAGGTAACTATAGTTTAATGTACACACTATATGTTTTTTCTTGGTTTTGTAATGATTAACCTGTTCCTTGGTGTGTCTCCATTGCAGTGATCAGTCCGGCTGCAGTCTCCGGCTCCCCCGCTCTGTCCAAAGGTCTGAGCAGCATCTCCTCTCTGGGCAGTGCAGACACCGGAGGAGCAGAGCCCATCACAGGTCAGCAGCTCGGCTTCTCTGATCCCCCATAACCCCCCTGCCAGACCCTCAGTGGCTACAGCAGAACACTTGGAAAGAAGTTGCATACAGTTAGACTATAGGAATATTGTGCAGCGTTAATACCCTGTAAAGCAGAGTTGCCCAGTACGTCGGTCGACCACGGGGGCAATGCTGCTAGATCGCGAGTCATTCATAAAAAAAAAAATCCAGCTCCGTTAAAATAGACAAAACAGGTTTTGATCCCTCCTCCCGTGGCCTCCCTGCCACTTAATTCAGGAGTTTACTTGATTGACAGAAAAAGCGACCTATCGCTTTCCAGTCTGTTAACCCAGAATGCAAAGCGATACAAAATCAGTCAAGTGCCGGGAAACTCAAATTAAGTTAAAGAAACAAACAACAAAATGAGTGCGGGACCGAGCAAAAAGCTAAAGACATACCACTTCCACACAGAATGGGAGGAAGAATATTTTGTTGTGATGTCACATTCAAAGGTTATTTGCCTTATTTGTAAAGCAAGCGTTGCTCTGCCAAAGAAAGGTAACGTGGAGGCATTATCGGAGTGTTCACAAGGCATAACAGCGACTTCCCTCCCAGTAGCGAGTTGAGAAAGAGAAAGGTCATGTATTATTGCTACACAAACATTATCTTGCAGTCTTAGTGTCGCCAACTCGTTTCTAACATGCAAAAAGACAAACAAATGCGTCTATGGTCGGTGTATTTTCGATCTTTCCAATCAGACGAGATCTCTCTCTCCCCCGTCTGTGTGCGAGGGGGCGGGGCAGTTTACACACACACGCGGCTGCTACATGCAGCAACACACGGAGGAGATGGCGGAGAGAAGCGCTCCAAGGTGTGGTTAAATGTTACCCGTCTTGAGGCGGACAATGCTCCTTGCCAAGAGTGTTTAGCTTGTAGCAAAAGTGCATCACATTCAGACGGAGGAATGCACCGGGTTCGACTGTCTTTCTAGTAGCTCTGTAGCCCCGCATCCACATCAGGTGTTATGTATGCTAGCAGCAACACACAGTTAACTCCATTATACAAACATGGGTTAATGATTAGAGGTTAAAACATTGTTTCTTTTGATGTGAAATATTATTTATTTTATTTAAATAAAAAGCAATGTTAATTTTGTTCACAATGTGTTTAGTTAATTTAATAATATATGTATTTTTGAATCAAGTATTCATCTTTATTTCCACATGCCTAAAACAACCTCAAGCTAAATCTAAAAGTTGATGGCTAAATAAGAGCGTTTGAGAAATTGTGCAAGGCATACAGTAATAGTCCGAATAGTCGATTCATCGTTTCATTTATCGATAGATTAATCGATTATCAAATTAGTCATTTGTTGCAGCCCTATTGTAGTTATCCCATGTATAAATAAAACGTGTTATTCAGCAACCCTTGCAATTTGGGATTTTATTTTTAGTTGGTAGACCTCGGCGAGCTGGTCATTTCAAAAGTAGCTCACCAGCCAAAAAAGTGTGGGCACCCCTGCTGTAAAGCAACGAACACCCAGCCTCTGACTTCACGTTAATGGTTGATGATTTCTTAAACCCTCACAAACTCTGGGAGCTCTGGTCCCATTCATGGCTCGTTCTCAAAGCGCAAAGCTGTGTTCTAATGATGCACAAAAATATTAGCAGCCCTTTTTTTTTTCTTGAGAGTGCGTAGAGGCTGTTCTTGCCTAAGAACCAAACAAATAAAGAGAATAAAGTCAAGAATACTCAAAAGATACCCGAAGAGGATGGAGCACAGGACTCGAAGAAAACTTCAATGGGCTGCGCTCGGGTTCCCTCGACAAAAAAGCAATGGGATTTCTCTCCATAGGATTTTGGAAAATAGCTCGAAATAAGGTCTGTGGAAAACAAACCTGTTAGATAAATGCATGTTTTGTTCAGCCGGATAATATCCACGTCATGTCATTTTCTAATATTTCGAAAATGATAAAAATAGGGTAGACATGTGGAGATTATCCGGCTGAACAAAACCTGCATTTATCTAACAGGTATGTTTTCCACAGATCTTATTTCAACTATTTTCCAAAACCCTATGGAGAAATCCCATTGCTTTTTTTGTCAAGGGAACCCGAGCGCAACTTACTTCCGGGTTTTAGGACGCGTCACTGCACCACTCTATTGAGGAGGGTCAGTAGTGGATACAAAAAAAAGCAGGATTTTTAAGTCATTAAGAACCTAATGTTTTGTTAAATAACGAAAATAACTATAAAGTTAAGCATTCTAAATTCATTGTTAGCTGTCCCCTTTCATTGTTTTAATCTTGTTTTTGTCAATTATGATCAGGAGAGAAACGTAAACTTCCGGAGGTATTGACCCTGGAGGACGCTAAGCGGATCCGGGTGATGGGAGACATTCCTATGGAGCTGGTCAATGAAGTCATGATGACCATCACTGACCCCGCTGCAATGCTCGGACCAGAGGTAAGATGTTTAGATCGTTTATTAAGGCGACATGTCTATAAATGTTGACTGTAGTACTCAGTTTTTCTTTATATTTCCAGACTAATCTGCTGACCCCAAACGCTGCCCGTGATGAGACGGCCAGGCTGGAGGAGAGGCGGGGAATCATCGAGTTCCACGTCATTGGAAACTCACTTTCCCAGAAGTCCAACAAGAAGATCCTGATGTGGCTGGTCGGCCTGCAGAATGTGTTCTCGCATCAGTTACCTCGCATGCCCAAAGAGTACATCACACGGCTGGTGTTCGACCCGTAAGTACATGTTCTTACTCCACACGTAGATGTTCTCACTCCACACGTAGATGTTCTCACTCCACACGTAGATGTTCTCACTCCACACGTAGATGTTCTCACTCCACACGTAGATGTTCTCACTCCACACGTCACCATCCTATGGCTGTGCACTGTTCTGATGTCCTCCCATGTCCACAGGAAGCACAAAACCCTCGCCCTTATCAAAGATGGCCGCGTCATCGGAGGCATCTGTTTTAGGATGTTTCCCACTCAGGGCTTCACAGAAATCGTCTTCTGTGCCGTCACATCCAATGAGCAAGTCAAGGTATATAACGACCGTTCATCATGAGTTATTTGTTATACCTTTTTTTTTGCTTTAATTAATTTGCAATTTATTGTTATTTTTCCTGCACCGTACCCTTAAATCCAATAGCAGTTGCGTACAGGAAGTATAACATAGTACGGAGATTCTGTAATGTGTAAAACCACACTTTTAATATCTTTTCACTTGTGCTTTTTTAATATAAGGGCTACGGCACCCACCTGATGAACCACCTGAAGGAGTACCACATCAAACACAACATCCTCTATTTCCTCACCTACGCCGACGAGTACGCCATCGGCTACTTCAAGAAGCAGGTACTGCAGCAAGGACCTGCATTAGCTCTGCTCCGTCTTCCCCCTCCACCTTCTCCTTTTTAGTAATTTGCTCTTTCCTCGCAGGGCTTTTCCAAAGACATCAAAGTGCCGAAGACTCGTTACCTGGGATACATCAAAGACTACGAGGGAGCGACCCTCATGGAGTGTGAGCTGAACCCCAGAATCCCCTACACTGAGCTCTCTCATATCATTAAAAGACAGAAGGAGGTATGTGAGACCCTCTTATTAAAGCTCAATCATGTTTCTGCTTTGAATCTATGTGCTTATAATAGCCACATGAATCTTAATTTGTCAGATTATTAAGAAGCTGATTGAGAGAAAACAGACCCAGATCAGGAAGGTTTACCCAGGTCTCACCTGCTTCAAAGAAGGCGTGCGGCAGATCCCGGTGGAGAGCATTCCAGGCATAAGTGAGTCTTTGGTTTTTTTCTTACAATAAAAACATATATTGTTTAAATGGTTATCATATTTCTGACAAGTTTCTTTCTTCCAGGAGAGACCGGCTGGAAACCCAGTAACAAGGACAAAGGGTAAACCTTTAAACAATTTTGTTTTGGTTATGCTTGGGTTCTCGCTGATGTAATATTCAGAAGCTGTGGACTTTACCATTTTGTTATTGCCACTGGGGAGCGCCAAAGCATCACAAATTCATCAATTCTACACACATTACTGCAAAGTGTAATTGTGACATGGGTACAAAAAGGTAAACAGTTTAAAGTCCACAGTTTGTCCCAAATAGAATTCACTCATTTAGAGACCTAAGTGTTTTTCTCCTTCTCCACAGCCTTATCTTGGTTGGGTCAGTGTTGTACTTATCATTGCACATTTTACAGGAAAGAGGTGAAGGACCCTGACATGTTATACAACATGTTGAAGAACCTCCTGGCCCAGATTAAGGTAAGAGTCACCTGGAGACACCTGGCGGGAACACACACACACGTACAAGTAACAGTAGTTGTGTCTTATTTTAGGCCAACTTTGAAAAGTATGCAAAAAATATCTATCTACTGGCTAGGATCAAATTAAACTTAAATTAAACCGTACTTCCATCAGAATTGTATAAAATGGTGCCTTTTATACAGCTTTTCTGTAATTAAATCCTAAATGTGCATAGTAATATGTTAATGAAAACCCGGCTATGGACTTACCAGGTCTTTATTCCCTGAGCAGACTCATCCTGATGCCTGGCCCTTCATGGAACCAGTGAAAAAATCTGAGGCTCCAGATTACTACGAGATCATCCGCTTTCCCATCGGTGAGCAATAATCTGTTTAGATTATACAGCAGCCTTTGAATTCTTCATGATTCTATTGTTTAGGCCATGATCATATCATACGCTCCTCATTCAATTGTTATTCTTCACATCGATGATGTTTTTTCCCCGTTTCCCCCCACAGACCTGAAAACCATGACGGAGAGACTGAAGAACAGATACTATGTGACCAAGAAGCTTTTCATTGCCGACCTGCAGCGAATCATCACCAACTGTCGCGAGTACAACCCTCCGGACAGCGAGTACTGCAAGAGTGCCAACACCTTGGAGAAGTTCTTCTACTTCAAATTAAAAGACGGAGGCTTGATCGAGAAATGAACTCGACCACAGAGTTATTTACAAAACTCTCATCAAAAGATGACCACAAATTGACGCTAGCTGTTGTCTTACGAGTTATTAAAAGGGTATGTACAAGACTGACATCTTGCAAGAGAATAGATGGGCAAGCATAAAGGAGGGTTTTTTGGTAACACCAAATCAAGTAAAGCATTACAAAGTGTCAAAATGGCATTTCCATCCCCCCTTTAAGTTGTCATCTTCTCGTTTTAGTACTCACAGTGAGTCAATACTCTGCATATACATGTTTCATTAAGTGTACCAAAGTTATAGGTCCAAGTTATAACAATGCCACACTTTTTACGAGTATTTATAGTATGATTTGAGCTGGTTTTGTCGCATTTATTGACGTTGGATCCAATTTGCTTAAAATTCGTCACTCAAGCAGAAACATGTAGTGTAGAAGTCTTTCACAGAAGACTGGACCTCGGGACCTAAAGCCGCGATGCCTTCCGCTACTGACAGATACTTGAACATCCCAGCCATCTTCATGGGTAAACAGATAGACGTTCAATGAGGAGTGAATTCCCCGAAACATTTGGGCCTCAAATATTCTAAAAACAACTTGAAATGTTGATTATTGAAAATGCAATGTGCAAAATTAATGAAATACAATTGGTAAAGTTGTTAATGGAGTGCAAATTCTAAAGTTAGAACTTAAATATCTGGATATCTTTGGATAGTCAGAAACAAGCAAATTATTTATCATTTAGGCTATAACTAGATTCATTTAAAAAATCTTCTTTATTCTAAACAAATAATTCAAAACCTTACAGATTAACGGATAATACAAAGGGTTTGTGCAGCCCTACTGGAGTAGTGTGAGAGACTGCTGATGATGGACTGGGTGACAACTATTTCTAGCACTTTAGTGCTGGACAAAATAATTTCCCCAATTGTTGCCTTCAACATATGTTGACATCAACATAGACATTCTTATTTATACAGTAATTATGATGCAAACTGTTTATACATCCATTTTTCACTGGCAGGATGAGTTCACACATTAGTAAAGCTTTACCATGCTTGCAGGTGATTCTGTAGTTGTCATTTATTTGTTGCGTTGCTAGATTCTAGTACAATTACTTCTGCACACACATGCTAAGGATTTAGTGTACACCCACTTGTTTACTGGATAGTTTAAAAGATCATAACAGTGGTGGTGGGGGGGGGGGGCTAACATGCCGTCCTCATGGACTGTGGCCTTGTGTGAAGATGACTGGTTTATTTATCACACCTCACACAAGCTGTAGTTGGTGTTGATGCATGGTTGACAGTTTACACATTTGAATTCATAGAAAAACATCCAACTCTTTTTATTATTTTTTAACAGTGTTACAAACGGTGATATGTTTGTTATGGCGGTCAGTGTCAAACGGAGTGCTTCCTGAGATGCATCCACTTCTTTAATGCTGGTTGAGCCTGGTTGTTGAATGTTTCATGTGACATTGATTTGTGTGTGTGTGTTTATTTTGTACTTGAATCATGACTAGCTTTGAGTTTCTGAAGTGATGTCTGTTGCATTATTCAGGGTTGTCTATTGCGTACTCCTCCCACAATCTACCTATGCTGCATTTCAGATGTCCTTACACGGGTCAGTCCGAGTGAACTTTCCACCTGTTAGAGGATGGCTATCGTGTGTAGTTATGATGAATGCCATTTACTGTATCTGTAATACTGTTCATGACAATAAAGGTTTGTTTTTGTATAAACAGGGTGTGGACTTGAGTCACTTGACTTGTACTGCAATGAGAATGCAGTAACAGGATGTTAGACATGGCAAAGTAAAAGACTTGCAAGACAGCTTTTCACTCGTGATACTGCCACCATATCTAATGAATCTCACAGATTAGACAAAATAACATTTAGTATTTCTATAGACAGCTCCTATGTCATTTAATGTGTAATTATAGTAGCACTATTGTGCATGCCAAAGTCATAATAAGAATTGTATTGCAAAACTAATATGGACCAGTGCAATATTGAACATCTTGGCAGAAGCAATAGATGCAAAAAGATGTGACAAAATATTCAAAAGTAAGGATTGTGGTGCTGAAGACATGTCCCGGCCTAGAGTTCTTCAATTAAAATTTGAATAATAAAGCTAAAATCATAATTTCCTCGCTACTACAATATCGACATCATGTTATCACAATTACATTTCATCAAAATCATCCAGCTCTATTGTCTCGGCTGTTCACAAATGGGTTATTAGTTATTTTCGTTAGTGTCCTACATTACTGCCTTACGACTGCTTTAATTTAATACCATTTTGTCCCTTTTTTTGTTTTTGCATTTCTCGCAAAATAGCTGCCTATTATAGTTCATCTGTGTATAATATTCTTATTACTACCAAAATGTACTTCTCCTGAACTTGTGTTTGAAGCTGCTGCAATAGGCTTTAGGTTTCATTTTCCAGTAACAAAAAGCCCACACCTTTTTGTTTTTCTTTCAAACAGCTGATCAAACAAGCAGGATTTAAATGCTGGTGAACATGGAATGCTGTCTACATGTCAATCACTTCAACAGATGTGTATTTTCTGTACTATAAGTGTATGTTTCAATAGGTCCTGTGATTCCTCTTGAGCCTGGGTAGTAATCCCAGAACCTATCATTAGTAATATCTTGTGATTTTTTCCTAGTTATCATGTGAATCTTCATCTGTAGAGCTAATTCATCCAATATGTTCTAATGCATTTTCATTGATCCTGTAATCCTCCTTTTGCTTAGCTTTGTACACAAGTTGGTTGAGGCCAGAATGTATTCTGAATTTAGCATGTATTTTTCCTACTTGGGATGTAAATATTTGATTATTACAGTTTAGTATGTATAGATGTGTATAGAACTTCTGAAATAGTCAGGATATGAATATTGGTGTTCAGCTGCATGCATCTGGTTGCTTTGTTTAGAAGCTGTTTACAAGATGTTATTTGTATTACTTTGTTGCAGTTAAAAAGGCGGTGTTGCCACATGGACAGTTAATCATTCAATGCTGCATATTGATACATTTACAGCTTTACTCAAATCACAAATGTTTGCTTGATTTACGATTGACTTTAACTAAATCCTTCCAAACAATGACTGGCAACTGAAATCAAAAAGTTGCTGAAGGACAGAGAAGATCCGGTTTCAAGAGTTCCAGTTAAAGAGCTGTGGGGATTTCCTCATGACAACAAGGCTACGGTAGGTTTTGTTTTCCTGATGGAATGAAGAAACAGATAGGGCCCAGTCAGGGAGTTCAGCACTCTGCAGAACCCCCTCAGCGCTGAGCCACTAATACAGTAAATACATAATGTGGAATCATAAGTAAAATATTAACTCAACCACGATATTGACGTAGGCATGGCTGCATTTAAAACAGAGTTGTAATTTATCTGTTTTTTGTCAGTTTTAGTCAGGATTCCTTTGTCATTGGATAGTGAGTTGTATCTGTCGTTCCTCCAGAGCCTCCCTCAACAGGCCCTCTTGTCTGAGTTCATAGGGCTTTTACTTTCGTTTTTGCATCTCTGCGTCACACAGCTGTCCTGAACACAGTTTAAAACCCCACACCAACACTGTGTGGTGTTAGTGGACAAGGGGAAGCCGTGAACTTCACACAGCTGACTGGTGAGTTAATAAACCAACTCTATAACAGCTTAAAGATAAATGATGCTATAATTCAACACGTCTCTCACAATGCATGTTTGTCTAACTATAACTGTGATATAGCCAGGCTTTATAATGTTAGTGATCACAGCTCTGATGTACTGGTACGAACTAATGTCTTTCTTTTCTACCATTATATTTTATTTCTGTGTGTTTTTGATGTTTGATCTAATAGGAGGAAAGTGAAGCATGGCAGCTTTTGAACTGTATGCATACCAGAAGGAAGTGGCTGAGAGGGCTCTTCACAAAGAAAACATCATCATTTGGCTGCCGACAGGAGGTGGAAAGACCCGAGCTGCTGTCTATGTGGCCAAAAAACACCTGGAGGCCACCCCACGGGCCAAGGTGGTGGTCCTGGTGAACAAGGTACCCACAACCAAAAGGAAATAAACATGTTTACGACAGATATGATGTTTTACATTCAGTGTTGCTCAATACAATGTGTTTCTTTAATGTACTGTAGGTTCACCTTGTAGATCAACATTACAAAAATGAGTTCAAACCTCACCTGGGCCGAGACTACAAAGTGTTGCCTGTCAGCGGAGAGACAGTGGAGAAGGACTTCTTTGGGAAAGTGTTGCAAGATATGGACGTCGTCATCTGCACAGCACAGCTTTTGCATAATGCTCTGATAGACAAGGATGAGGACAAACATGTGGAGCTCTCGGGTGAGTGAAAGGGAGTTCAAACATCTGTGACTATAGAGCTGTTATGTAGAATCACATATAGAGATTGTACCCATGATAATAATAATAATAATGGTTCCTTACAGATATTACTCTACTGATAATCGATGAGTGCCACCACACCAACAAAGATGCAGTCTACAACAAGGTGATGACATTCTACCTGGAGAAAAAACTAAAAGGAGAGAAATCATTGCCACAGATCCTGGGTCTCACTGCATCACCGGGGACAGGGGGTGCAAGGGACTTACAAAAAGCTACGGAGCACATACTGCAGGTCAGAGTTTACCTATTTGCAATGAAATACCAAATTCCGCACAGCATGAGCAGGATTGTCTGATCTCCCATTTGTCTCTTCTTCATGAGTTCCTTTCTCTCTCTTACAGATTTGTGCCAACCTTGACTCAGCCATAGTTTCAACTACAAACTTTGTCGCTGAGCTGAATGAGAAAGTCCCCAGGCCCATCAAGCAGTTCGACATTGTGGACCCAAGACCTGAGGTAAACCTGATTTTTTTTTTTTTTAGCTGCCACCTGCAGCTCTATAGCCTGCTCTGGTGAAAACATTCGTCCCCACAATTTAGCAGCAACTGTGTAGGAGGCAGACATTTGGCAACGAGGTCAAGTGATAGATGGGTTTGTGGTGTGATTGGTGCGCTAGTTCCTCATCTTTTAAAACATTGAAGCCCATTTTATTTTATATTTGAAAAGGCTTTATTTAAAAACATATGCTGTTGCAGACGGTAATGCACCCTGATAATTACTTCCCATCCCAACTGACCTGACCTGGGGACATTCATTTATGTCTCAATTGTCGTTTATTTAAAAAAACAAAAACTTCAAAACTATGTTAAAATCCCATACAAGTTCTAAGTAAACTAAAAACAACACTTTTTTCCTATAGGATCCGTTCGGGGATCAACTGAAGTCCATGATGCTGATGATCCATGAGTTCATGAACATTCCTCCAGGCTTCAGACTGAGACAGTGTGGCACTCAAGAGTATGAGGCAGATGTGGTGGAACTCGAGAAGATAGGTACGTTTCTTTTGTCAACTTCTTTACTTGAATGTAGTCATCACTTGTGATGGCAAGGAGAACACATTAGATTAAATGTAAAACAAATGTCCACTGTTGACGCTTGTACATCATTTGTTTACATTTGAATCAGGAGTCAAAACGGAAGACAGAATGCTAGCACAATGTGCACTTCACCTCCGAGAGTACAACGATGCCTTGCTCATCAACGACACGCTGCGGATGATAGATGCTTATCACTGCCTGGTGGAGTTCTACAGGAACAAGATAACCAGAGAAATTGAAGGAACAGACATCTTCCTGGCGGGGCTTTTCCAAGGTAGGAACACAAACATTTTAGTTTAGTGTCTATTTGTATATACATCTCTTTTTATTATAGCAAACTAATCATATTCTAGCATTGATTAATATTACTGTCCTTTTTAACAGAGAATCAGGCGGAGCTGGAGATATTGGTAAAAGATTCTCGCTATGGGAACCCAAAGATGGACAAACTAAAAAGCACTCTGCTAGAACAGTTTGTTCCAAGGGAGAATTCGAAGGGGATCATTTTCAGCAAAACCCGTAAAAGCACCCACTGCCTGAACGACTGGGTTCTCAACGATAAAGAGTTAAAGGAAGCAGGTATCAAGCCAGCCATCCTCACTGGAGCCGGTAACGGTATCTCTCACATGACATTGGTGTGTTTATATTCAATCTCTGAGCTTAAAGGTCTCCTATCATGCAAAATGCACTTTTTAATGTCCTTTATACATAAATATGTGTCCCTGGTGTGGGAACTCACTAAGTATCAGAAAACAAAACCCTCTCTCTTTTCCTCCGTACCCAAATCTCTAAAAACGGGGGTACAACGGAGCTGATCCAGATTTGCGTCCGATATGACGTAATATCGGAAATGTGGGCCGGCTTTACACCCACGGCACTATCAGAAACGTTGCTATCAGAAACAATGCACAACGTGTTTTGGACTTAATACCGTCTTTGTTTACATTAGCAAGCCTCGCTAACACTCAGAGCTAACCTGTACTGGAGAGAGTATGTGTAAAAAAGCAGGAAATAAAAAAAGGAACTCGCCTTTTGGTAAACCCGCAAGTGAAAAGCATTTGAGCTCCATACTGTTTCAGAAATAATCCTTGATGTGGTTTGTAACAACAGCATTTAGCTGTATCTCTGGGGCACAAGCTCCCTCCCTCTCCTCTTTTTTTTTTGTTGTTCAAGCTAAGGACCCAGAATCAGCAGTTCTCTAACAGGGCTGAAACAGAGGGATATAAGGGATCTCTAAAATGCATGATCTGTTTGGTATTTTGAACACATCATGGACATGTTTTTTTATATATTTTTATATATCTGAGACCCATAATATATGCCTAAAAATAACATGATAGGAGATCTTTAAAGTCATTTAAATTCAGCTAAAACTTATCCATAGATGTGTTTCTGTTTTATCTGACCAAGTCGTCCTTACATGCTTTCCCTGCAGAACGAGCAGTCAGAAACAATCCGCAATTTCCGCCAAGGTGCTGTCAACCTCCTGGTCTCCACCAGTGTGGCAGAAGAAGGCCTCGACATTCCTGAATGCAACCTGGTGGTACGCTACGGACTGCTTACAAATGAGATTGCCCAGCAGCAGGCCAGCGGACGAGCCCGAGCAAAAGACAGCCTGTATTCAGTGGTCGCCCAGAGTGGGGGGCCGGAAGTGAGGCGGGAGCGCACCAATGATTATCTGAAAGAGCTGACAGAAAAAGCTATTGCTAAGGTCCAAGAGATGTGCCCCCGAGAGTTCTCCAAAAAGGTGAGGCTCTCTGTCCATCTCCATCATTTAATCACGCTGCTTTGTGATTCTGTGATAACCTTTGGAATAATCTGGGTCTCCAGATAGCTGCACTGCAAAGGGAGGCAGCTATTCAAAGGAGTCTTGCAGAGAAACTCAAAATGGAGAAGAGGAGTCGCTACCCTGCTGCCAGTTTCAACCTGGTGTGTCGAAGCTGCTTCACCTCTGTGGCCCCTGGCAGTGACCTGAGACTCCTGGATGGTGTGCACTATGTCAACGTCAACCCTGACTTTGAGTGAGTTGAATTCTTTGCCGTTTTAAAGGTCACCTATTATGCAAAATCCACTTTCTCATGTCTTTTATACATCAATATGTGTCCCCTCTGTGTGAAAAGATTCTGAAAGTTTCAGGAAAAAAGATTCACTCACTTTTTGTCCTGATCCATTTATATAACAACCTGTCTGAAAACGAACTTATCAGATTTTGGCCACTTTACGATGGCCACTTGACGATTTTTTGGCTTCTGTAACCATTAGCCAATCACCAACCAAAGTACCCCCCCCCACCTTATCAACCTGAATCTCCTCATAGAGCACCATTGTGTTCTTTTTAACCAAATATCTCTCAGAGGGGCGTGAGGAGGGGCTCCTTATTTTCATCTAAAGTAACAGACAGAGAATCAGCACTTTTGAAACAGGGCTGAAACAGAGGGGATTATGGGATGCTACAATGATCTGTTGGGTATTTCGAGCCAAACACTTCAGAGACATGTTTTGTATATATCTGAGATCTGTAATATATTGATGAAAAACATTATAATAGGGGACCTTTAAGAGTTTATTCAAAACACATTAAAGGCCAAATTCCTTTGTCTTTACTGCTCTTATCATTGCTCATCTTTTTTCTCAGGAAAAACTACAAAGTCGGTGTGCAGGTGACGCTGGAAAAGAGTTTTGAGGACTGGGAGCCTGGGCGTAAGGTCTGCTGCAGAGAATGCGACAAGGTAAAGGCTTTCTACCAAATATTACTTTTGAACTCGGAAAAGATTTCCCTGCTTAACAAAGTTTGGCTTTTGGATCGTTTTGTGGTGTGATTTATATTCTTTGAATTCACAGGACTGGGGATATGAGATGAAATACAAGGGGGATGCCCTGCTGCCAAATCTAAGCATTAAGAATTTAGCCCTGGATACCCCCAACAACGGCAGGCTCACTTTGAAAAAGTGGAAGGATATCCCTTTCATTGTGGAGGACTTCAGCTTTGAAGAGTACTGCCATGAGAACCACCCCGACCTCTTCGATTGAGGCAACAACAACAACAACAACAACAACAGAGTGCACTACTAAGCATGTTGTTTTGTATGACCGTCTATTGGTGTTGGGCTGTGCTCAGTTAGGGTGAGCATCATTGTATTGTTGGAGGTGCCTTTACATGAACACTGGCTTTGTCTTAAAACTCACTGCTCACATGCATTAACTTGTGCTGCCGGGTGCTAAAACCCATTAACCATCGATCATGCTTGAAATGAGCATGACGGCTTTGTTTATGCCCAGGGTCTTTACCCCCTTTGCATGTATTTCCTCTGCTTTCTCTTAAGTCAAGCACAGAAAAAGCAAACAATGAACTCTGCTGTAATATAAATGTTAACTATCATGAGCACTTGAATTCTCTTTTTGATATTTTAAAACGTTTGTAAGCTTGTTGTGTGAAGATATTGAGGGGTACTGATAATCTGAAGTAATTACTGATTTGAAGGATAAAGTTAATTGTGTTGCGTTGCTTTATTCAATTTTTGAAAAACAACCAATTATGGTCAATTTTTGTAAAGTAAAATTACATTTGCGATTACATTTTAATAAACATTCCTCTTGAAATGACCAACAGATCTTTTGAAATTATGTTTGCATTTATGAACCACTAGGTGTCAGTGTTGGTTAGTCAATCAAGTCAGGTAGTTTTTAAATGTTGCTTTTTTATTTTCACTTTCATTTCACTATGCTGCTTCTACGTGACAGGTTTATGAATTTCGTGTAGTTCTTATTGGATCATTTCACATTGTTACAAAGTGAGGAACAGCTTTATCAGAATAACACAAAATACATTTACTGCACACTTTTCTCGATTTCAGCAATCCCCAAAAGACAAATTGAGCCAGCTAAATGCAGAAAACTTTCCCTATTAACAGCAGATGTGTTTAAATACATTAATTGAGCTTGATATACAGCAGCACAACTTCAACTATAATGAGCAGTTTTAGGAAAACAATCCAGATTATGAAATGACAGCAACTGGAAGCCATTAAATTCAGGCTGGCAGCTGTATGAGAAAGTTTTACTTTTGATCCACAACACCTCTTTATGTGATTCTCTGGGCAGGACATGATTAGTTCGACCACACTGTGTCACATGGATCATAAGCCTTTCAAACCTAAGAGCTGGAGTCAGTGCTGCCGTGGACGTAATCACACTAAGAACAGGCTCTGTTCCCGTTCAATGACTGATTCAGATGCAGGAGGGCGGAGAGAGCCGTACAGTGTATGATTTACTCTGATCACACTCAGGCTCTATAATCAACGCTGATTACTTCCTTTTACTTCTCAGCTCAACACCCCATGCATCTTAATTGCAATTAGCTCTCTTCTCAAATTAAAGCAGCTTGGAGTACTTGAGCAAAGGGTGATAACATGATGTGTTCACATTTATAGTGCTTTTATTTATTGGTATCTATTCTAGGCCATACATGTCTATCTGTTTACAGGATTAATGTCCAATTATGAGTCCTTTTTTGATTAATTACTACTAAAACTATAACTACTGCTCTCAGTGTAACCATTTTGTTTCTAGCTTTTTTTATAGCAATTTATTTAAGCTCTCTGCATTTTTAGGTTATGTACAGCTTTCAACTCGTTTTTCATTTCAGTTTCTAGGCTTTGGTTTCCAGCAGTGCCGTAAAATGTATTTTGGATCAACAGTTACTTATTCATTTCACAATTCTGCATTTTTAAGCAATGCGTTGCAATTTATTTTAGCTTTCAGAAGTCACCCTTTTCTGCAGGAAATGGATTTCGGTATCTGGGACATACACGTGTATGGCTCTACTGCATAAGTGTCCCATAATAAGTCTGTTTAAATGAATTCCTTGATTTGGTGAGGAGAAGCAAGTCTCACGCAGAGGATCTTATGGTCATCATGTCTGATATTTCCATTTTATAAAACTTAGACAATTTGTAAAATCTGAATATGGCTTTGTCTTATTCCAATTTCATTTACAACGTGGAAGCAAAATGTAGCTTTTATGCCTGTTTTATCAGAAGATATACAGATAGGCCTACCCTTGTTGGGGGGGGGGGTCATGTTTAAACAAAACTAAAACTATGCTCACTATGCAAGGAAGTCAGCAGAGACCTTGGAACTTAATTTGATTTTTCATAACAAAACAGGATATTCAGCGGGCATTTTGATACTCACAACAACACAACATGTTTAGTGCATGATCCGGCCCAGCGGGGTACCAGGTGAGTGTTTCCAAATGAATTGCTAATTAGCGGCTATTTTTATCTACACATGTTTACTTTTAAAGTTGTAATTCTAGGCGTAGGATTTTCCATTCATGGCCTTGCAGACTGTACGAGCAGGTGTCCACCTCAGGTGTGTTAATGGCAGTCTGTCAGCATGACAACAGTTTTCTTGATGTTTTTAAACATAGCTAAACTGCTGGGATTTTGATGGCACATTGTTAAACGCTCATCTCCCAGAAATATAAAGTTCAAGGCTGTGATTTCTTCTCATCAAATCTTATCTATTTGGCCTATGGTTCACATATATACCAGGAACACAGGCACATGTAGCCTACAGCATGCGGTTTGTTACATGCTAACATCAACGTGCTATGCTCACAATAACAGTGCTAGCATGATGATGTTAATCTGGTTTAGTTGGTTAGTTAACAACATGTTCTCCTTTTTAACATTTGGCACAGTATGGATAGGCTGATGGGAATCCCATTTGTTTTTGCAGAATTTGGTCATACAATAAAGTATTGGGCACTAATTTAAAAAAGAAGTGATTGCATCATGCTGGGGGGAACGTGAGGAATCACCATTTGATTCATCCTCTGGTAACCATGAGTAGGCTATGCCTATCTGTATCAAATGGTATGCCATCCATTTAGTGGTTGTTGAGATATTTAGGTCTGGACCATAAGGACATTGTTACCATGGCTTCCGCAACTGATATGCAATGGTTCTGTAAGCCCTGTATTCAACATTTTTGATGTCACCACCCTGGGTTTTTGCAAGCACAAGTGACATTAAAGGGTTAATAAAAATACACTGAATATAAACAATTTTAGAAGAATAAAATGTCACGACTAACTCTCACAAACTGAAAACCCGTGGAGAAAAGCTGAATGTTTTAAGAAGAAAAAAGACAGCACCCAGACTGGAATATGCCATGGTAGCAGCCTGTCTATCATAATGTGACCGGCCCTAAAGCCTGATAAGGCCCTATCCTGCTTCTTCCTCTTTATTTACTCTAAACAAGACCAAAATTACATAAAGCTGTATTGAAGGGGAAAGGTTTTCTGAGATAGTAAATCAAGTAATAAGTATGGTAATTCTCTCTTGGACTT
Source organism: Notothenia coriiceps (assembly GCF_000735185.1). NCBI lineage: Eukaryota > Metazoa > Chordata > Actinopteri > Perciformes > Nototheniidae > Notothenia > Notothenia coriiceps. The sequence goes on along the minus strand of NW_011361014.1, from coordinate 74,496 downwards.
TTATACAACTGGACTTCTTATTGCAACCTGTCGAGGCTCCACTTCATATTCGAGAGATTGCAAGTCTGTGGCTCTTTTGCATTGGCTTTATTGTCCAGGCACTCGGATCTCGCAGCTTGTTGTGGACCGAAAAACAAATCCACATTTCTGCCCATAACATGTATCGTGTGATACATTGGGTTGTACCACCATTTTGGAAAACCGTGCATTACATTATCTATACTGTATACTAGGTCTGCTGCGGTACTGTAATAATTATAAATTGTAAAGTCTTGACCCTCATTCATTCATACAAATCAGGGAAGAACATATCTAACTTTATTCACCTTTTTATAAATGAATAAAAACTGTATACATTCTGTACATACAATGAATGTGAAAATCCTCTTCATAAGAGTGGACCACATAGCCCATCACTATGTGCTGGCTGCAGACAGAAGTCACACCTGTTGGATCAGGGTCGCGTATGAAGCAGCAACACACTGTCAACGGGTTTAAACCACACAGTTGCTTTCTGCTTGTATAGTCGACGCACACAGATTCTCCCCAGGACACAGACAAAGACAATGACAGACACAAATATCTCGTATAGTCCAGTGAGCTGGTCACCAGAACGGGCATCTCCTTTGGGACCGGTCTGCTTGTCAGCCAGCTGTCTGAGAGCTTGCTGTGTTACTTGTCGGCCCTCTTGTCGAGGAGAAAGGACTTCACACGCTCTATTCTCCTGGCAATAGAAGAGGATTAGGTTGTCTGTCAGTGACAACATAGGTGATGACATTTGCAGTGTCCTACTGTATGTTGTTCTAGTCGTCTGTGCATTATTTGTAGTTCAAAGCGGTTATCAAGCTGCCGCCAGGCCTGTGTGGTTTGGACGGAGCGTGGGTATCTTTGGCATCTTTGTTTTGTATGCTATGTAACCATTTGGGTTTGTCTTGGCAGAGCTTTTTACATGTTACACAGCATTCCTTTCTTCATTTTAACTTCATGGTAGGTTACTTTGTATCAGCCAGATGTTTGAAAACAAGTTTGTGTGTATTATTAGAGCAGCGTAAAAGCAATTATAGTACGCAAAGGGTGCATCTTTGGTGTCGCACGTCTCCCCTGATTGAGGATGTCGCTCTCTGAAGTGGACTGGAACTCTGCTGTTGGTGCCAGAGTCGAGAGTTACCCCAGCCTATTTCATGCTGTATTATAGAGCAGATAAAAGAGACGCTTGTCTTTGCTGTCTGGCACTTTGTGGCTGGGCTCCTCTCTCTCTTGTCCCTCTTTCTGTCTTCCTCTGAACAGAACTGCCTGCTTGATTGTTTGAGTCTAGAAGCTCAAGGGTGATCTCCCAATAAATTCTCTATCCGGATCTTTAACTCCCTTCTAGATGATACAGCTGTTTCACTGGAAAATAATTCACTCTCAAAACCCAAAACAAGTGCAGCTCTCTGTGTTATTATTCCACAATTCATTATAATAATAAATCAGCAGTATAACCATTAGCTCTCAGATTGAAATGTATGGGAGTAAGAGACACTGTTGACAGATTCATGTTCTGAACTAATCCTAGTGCTTTGGGTATTTATTGGAAGTGTGTCCATGAGCATAGCAGTGTGTGTAGGTTGGTTTGGACTCAAATAAATGTCTGCCCTCCCGCTATCTCTGCCATTGACTGCAGTTTGTGTCACTCTAATCCCTGTTATTAATCCACGTTGAGTCATTCAGGCTGGTGGGGATTATTGTTGATTTGTATGACGGCCCACCGTTTTTTATTTACTCTTCTTTACGCGGATCACTGGAGTGCAGATTTGTTTGCATGTGTGAGAGGTTTCAGGGTTACCTCAATCAATTTAAATTATCCCAAAAATGTTGTGTACTGGTCTGTGACAGTGTTTAATCAATAAGCTGTATGGGTTCCACTGTTTGGAAGTGACTGGCATAACTATTTTATGTGTAAGGAATTTTTTGCTTAGATTAAACATTGCTGTCCTAACTTTGTAACCACATGTTAAATAAAATGTAACAAAAAAACACAGATATAAACTACTAAATGGTCTAATTCTTCAGCATGATGATTCCCAAGGGGTTTGATTTAAATTGTTGTGTTGTATTTTGCAGTGTTAGTTTGTTACAGTAGAACACACCCGTGTAATTAGATGTAGAAAATAGAATTGTATTGAATTGATCAGCCTCATTATTAAAAATACCGATCGGCGTTTGAGTCAGTGTCAGTTTACTGCTTCCCAATATGAAGAGATTGCTTTTGTTTCTGGAAAATGTGACTATTTTCTGACATTTTATTGACCAAACAATGGTTGAAATTGTTCAGTTTCATTTTAAATATATGTCAGAATTATCAATAATGAAAATAAATGTTAGAACTCACAACTCTGTATGAACTGTACATTTGTGTTTGTAGCTTATAAGTGAGCATTGCAGTGTGTGACACAGAGTCCTTATTCTCAAGGCAAGGTCAGGAGCACTTTTCATTGGCTGAAACAATTGCACACACAAGAGGAACCCAAAAGCATTTGGCTATCCCTGAGGGGGGTGCTGAGGGTATCACATATGCCATGCAAACCTCACTAACATGAAGCAGGCGAGGCATGCAAAGTCTGTTATTTCCAATACCAACTTTAGAAATTAGAAAAACTGGCCAAGTAAAAAAAAAGAAGCAGCCTTAAAAAATGTAAGAGAGAAGATGATGAAAATAGAACAAGAGGGGCACAAAAAGGAAAGACATGTTGATTATAGAAGGGAGACTATGGAGAGCTATGAATACATGCATTGAGGGTAAAAAGAGCGAGGTTGAATTAGAGACGAGGAACAGCCGCATATGTCCTGAAGAGGAAATACTAACGTACGAAAGTGAAGCCGTTCATCATCTGCAACCTTGCCAGGACACATGACAGACTCAGAAATCTGATGTAAACAGAAATAGACAACAACAACACAAGGATCTGAACGGACTGGTTGATTTATAATGTTACAGTCCCCAAGCAGCCCAATCTAACCTAGACAAAGCCTTGCTTCCGTGTTCCAGTTGGAGCCAGGGATAAGTAGAGGGCTCATATAGCATAAAAAGATTTCAACAGATTTATGGGGCTCTGGCACAGCAAGGTATTGATCCCTCTCCCCCACCCAAAGCCAGTTAAAGGAAAGTGGAGGCTACTGCAAACCTCACTATGGTTTACTTCCATTTTATATTTTGGGTTTAGGTTGTGCTCATCTTCAGAGTGACTTGGGAATATGAGATTCCCAGAGCTACTGTAAAGGGCACAGGGAAGTCAGCAATATGGATTCTGAAGCACCATCAGTGTCTGGATTATTAAAAACAATATTAGGACTCTGTAATATTTGTTGCTTTTTTTGTGTGTTTTTCAGTCATTCAAGAGACATACATAATATCCCACTCACCTTTTATTTCTGGGTGGCAACAAACCCTTTACCCACAATTATCTCTTGGTCAAATTCGAACCATATCCGAATAGGCTACACAGGGGAAAAAACAAAACATATTCTTGTTCTCAACCCCAGAATTTAGTCATTTGTATCTATTATTTTCTACAGAAATGATTTGTGATTCAACCAACCTGATGCAGGACTCTTACAGACATCCCTGAAAGTGAGTGTAATATTAAATCCTTTAAATCCTTTAAATTAAGATTTGTGTATAAAGAATTAGCTAAAGACAAAACCCCTTTTTCAGACAGCTGTTGTAATACCATAGCAACTGTAACATGCCTGAAAAGCTTTACATTTTATTCACATGCTTTGTGTTTAAATTATTTGAAAGGTGGTGTCTTTGCTTTGTGTCTTTCCAAAGCACAACACACAAGGATTTAGTCAAGATAACACCAGGGCCGCCCCTCCCTACAGGCAGATTACTCAGACTGCGTAGGGCCTCACCTCGCGGAGGGGGCCTCACCTCGCGGAGGGGGCTTCATCTTGCGGATTGTTCTTCATTTTGCGGAGGGAGCATCATCTGAAGCGTAAATGCGGCGCACCTACAGTCGAGCCACAGTTTTGCCGCTGCGAGGCTCCAATAGCACCCGTCGACGACGCTTGTGACACAGAGGGCCTCATCATATAACTTTACGTGAGGCCACAAGTTGGCCAGGAGCGGCCCTGAATAACACTGCTACCCCAGCCAAAGTATATTATATAAATAATAAAAGAATAATAAAATAAGTTAGACCTTAGCCTTTATATATTTTGTAAACAAGAATAGTCCTTTACAGCACTGGATAAAAGACCATATATCTTTTTTTTAACCAACAATGTCAAAATCTGTTTGCTACAATTTATCAACGTCAGCCCAGTCAGAAGCCTGTTTTTGACTACTGCTGACTGAACCAATTTTGAACCAATTGCTTTGGAAAATTCTATTATCCATGTGGTCATCGGCATCATCACCACCAATAAAAAAACAGCAGCAAAATAACAAATGGAGCCATCAATCACATTGTGAGAGCTGCAGGTCATGGGCTGCAGCTTTCCTTAATAGAGGCAGTACATTAACTGGTGGAGAGTTCTGACAGATCCAATTAGAATGAGCTCCGTACCTCTGCCCTGCCCTCCAAGCCAGCCTCACACCAGCAACTGTATGGCACGGATCATCCACAGTCTATTTAGTCTCTTTTTTATTTTGCTTTTGTTGGTAGACCAATGGCAACGAGCAACATTCCACATTCTTGTTTTTGTGTCTGTTGTTGTTCTCGGCTTTGGATATTCTCCTAAAACGTATTATACACTGACTACATGCATGTTACTACAAAAGTAATGTTTCCCCACTGAATACTTTTCATGCTGCTACCACCCCCCCCCCCGTTTCCATAGCCCTCAAAATGTCTATTCCTGTCTTTGGTAAAGCTGCCTTTCTTTCGTCTATCCACAAATGTCCAAATGATAGGTTTTGTGTCAAAGGAGAAAAGGGACTCGTGCTTCACAAGATGGAGAACAGCAAAAACATCTGACTCCTGCCAAGGAGAGGAAACAAAGCAGGCTCATTTTTTTTGCAAAATCTATTCTTTTGTCCTGTTCTGTGGCCTGTTTTCTTTTGTGTACCCCTCACTCTTCCTCCAGCCGCAGTCCTCCCTCTCAATTATTCCTGGGAAACAACGCATTTGTCAATCTTTTTCTCTTTTTTAATAGCTAATGGTCTATCTATCCCTCTTTGCCCAACAGTCAAGCCAATTAATTCGATCAAGCTGTTGGAAGTCATTTTCAGCCGCAGCGGGAGTGCAGTGCGAGACTGACAGCGTTGACTCACTGTATCCATTGTTATGAGACGAACAACACTGAGTAAACCGAGATAAATTAACCTGAATGGATCCAGAAGTCATTTTATATCTGGACTATTCAATTATCTTTCTGTGTGCATCATTTCACTGTTATTTATTCACACAATGACTGTGTGAATATGTGTATTTTGGCAGTCACAGTCAGTGTGAAACCCAGTTTTAGTTTGTTGCATGAATCAATATGTCCTGTCAGTGTGAGCACATCGGAGACTGTGAGAAATGCTGTTTTTCAGTCTGTCCTTGACACCTGAGAGATGGCATGTGTAGAGGGCAGTTTGTCTTTTTCATTTGTCATACTGTACCATATACCTTATATTTTGTCGCCTGTAGAAACGGATCAAGCACTCTTGAACAGATTTCCACTCCTCAGTCTCAAGCTTTTCTTTGACTTTCCCAAAAGAGAGAGTATAACCTCTGTCACAACTGCAGAGAAAGATGATGAGTTGTCCAAATACTGTGGAATGAGAATTTTGTATGAATGATTTTTCTTTCCTTCTTCCCTTTTCTTTTCGTTTTTGTGCTGATGTGAGCCATCAAACCCCTCATGCGGGCCTTTGATGTAGCTCTCCATTGTCTTGCGGAGCTGCAGGAAATTGAAAGGGAAGATCAGGGGAGTGAAGTAGAGAAGAGGTGGAGGACGGGAGTGACACGCAGCATGACAGGGTTTTCTAGGACATTGCACACGGAAATGAACAAACCTTGCATGACCTGCTGGAGCGTGCTCTCAAAGTGATAGAGATATACCTGGCAAAGAAGCAAGAACAGTTGTATGAAATAACACCAGATCAAAGAAGTGTTTGTTTTTGCTGCTAAAAAGACTCAAAGTTATTTTTTCTGTAGCATCTTTCCAAGCCCACGCAGGTTCTTACCAGTACATACTATTTATTTAATCCAACGAAAAAGCGAAACCTTTGGAGAATTACACAAAACACACTCGAACAGCTGTAAAAAAAGAGCGTTTGTCCCTGGAGTGTTAAAAGGGACGTTTTAATGGAAGCACATTTTGATTTAAAGCTCTTATTTGAAGCTTCCTTTCTCCGTCATTCACCTCCTCAATGTAAGTGCTTTCTCTCCGTCTGTCAATGAACACACACTTTCCCCTATTGATTCTCGTGCAAATGAATTATAATGAATGCACGAACAGGCTGTTTCAGGTTGGACAGTACAAAGTGGTTTTAGGCAGCGTTAATAAATCCATGTCTGCTCTTTTGTGCATTCCTGGAAAGTGGAATAAGCATTTCATTGCAGGATGGTTCCTGCATATTTTTGTGGCTATATTAGAATATTTCCACGGTCCATATAGTTTTCATCCATATTGAGTCTCTAAATAGGCCTACTTAAAAATCGATAAAACATATAATTTGCCTATATACTTCAGCTGGATGAGATGTAGTGTCTGTCCTAATAAATACCGCTTTAAAAAACAAACTTTTTAAAGGGGCCGTATTATCCTGTTTAGGGTTTTTCAGTAGTGTGTTAAAAAGTTTTTTGTGCATATAAATGGTCAACACACTCTCACTCCATAAACGTCCAGGAGCGACGCTTGGTCAGGGTCCCCGAGGCGTGCAGTTGTGACGCTCCGAGGCTCCTTCAGCTTCATAAAGGGACACAAATAGCTTTCAACTGATTGCAATGTATTCCCATCTGCTGCGGGATTTGACGCTCATGGAAGCACGGCATTCGTTTGTGTCGGCTGCCCTTAAAGGCAATGTGAGCGTCCATTCCCATTGGATAACGGAGAATTGTACACCCGGAAGTAAGTATTCCCCTTACTGTTGATTGATTTTATAGTGATATCTGCACTACTGGGAATGGACGCTCACATTGCCTTTAAGGGCATCCGACACAAACGAATCCCGTGCTTCCATGAGCGTCAAATCCATCCGCAGATGGGAATACATTGCAATCAGTTGAAAGCTATTTGCGTCCCTTTATGAAGCTGAAGGAGCCTAGGAGCGTCACAACTGCACGCCACGGGACCCTGACCGAACGTCGCTCCTGGACGTTTATGGAGTGAGAGTGCGTTGAAATGGTCTGCAAAGGCTAAAAACCCAAATGTCATGCCAGACGGAGTTTCACACTTGCCACCTAAAACACCTCGATTGGACTCCTTTGTTTACATCCGTAACATAGTGACATCACTAAAACTTGCTTTGCTATTGGTTAGCACTCCAGTGCATTGTACATGATATATAGGCTAAGGGGCAGGACATCTCTAACCAATCAGAGCAGACCGGGCTCTGGCAGTATGAGAAAAATAAAGACCCTTTTGAACACTAAAGCATGTAGAGTCAAAATAGAGGCACAAAATAAAAAAATGAACCTGAAAATAAGCATAATTGAACACCCTTTACCAGAAGATATGTACAAAAGCTAATGACAAAAGGAATGGGGAAATGTGTAGCCCATAAAGTTGCAATAATTGTGTTCTTATTTAATATTCACTGTGTTTGGAAGAGATTGATTCATAAAGTATTGTGAAGATATACACTTTATGCATCAAGAATAAATCACATTGTCACAACCATTTCATGAGAAGAGGTAAACATATTTTATTCCAACTTAATGGGCAACAGTGTATATAATATTATATACATTTATAGCAGAGCTTCTCCCATGTGAGTCTATTTGTTTAAATGGAGAACGAGAGGGAGATGAATACAGAGGACTGAGTAAGCAGCCCATTATATCAAAATGACTGAGCGCTGTTCATTTCCCCCTTGCTATTGTGCTCAGGTAGTGCAGCGAAAGAGGTGGGAAGTGTGATGTGCAACATGGCAGGTCAGACCCGGGAAAGTGGGTTTGCTCTGGCGGGAAATGGCTATTTACGTAGCTGAAAATGGAGTGGGCCTTTCTGACATTTTCATAGCCCTGCAGGCAAGAGTAACCTTCAGCAGAAAACAGAGCGATTAAGATACGGGATGGGGGGAGACAGAGGGAGAGGTGGGGCAGAGAGCAGGTGAAGTGATTGCATGGGAGAGTCGAAAATGATTGGAAACTGAATTTGGGAGAAGGAAATAAAGATGGACAGAAATAGACAAAAGAGGTTTGGAGGTCACGCAGAGCTGTGAGGAGAACTCACACAGATTGACAGCTATAAAATAAAGGGAATAATTAAGGGTAATGCTGTGCAAGGTTAGCAAAACACTTTCATCTAATTTACAAGTGGAAAGTTCAATAAACACATTTCAGCCTTTTCTTACAGCTTCACACCTTGTTGCACCTCTTGAGCACTGCTATCAAACCATGCACATCTTTCACGCTTGAAACGTCTGTGCTGATGTGACATGACAGAGAAATTATGCATGTATAAATCATAATAGCCACGCACAACAGCGCAAGATAATATTTCAGTCTGAAATAGATTTGACATGATAATGTGCACCGTAAAGGGTCCTCTTCCCCATTATTGTCTTGTTTGAGTGAGCATTTGATCACAACCAGGCATCTCTGTCAATTACTTGTCACTTTCAATCACAGGTCCAGTCAAGGTTTGTATATTTCTGTTGCTCAAATAAAAATAAAGAAATAAAAATAAAATAAAACCTTAAAATACATTTAGTCGTGATATTAACAAAATTCAATTTAAAGAAATACCTGCAGGCAGAGTTTTCACTCCATTGGACCTGCACGCCTTAAGACTGTGTGTATACATCCAAGCATAAACACACACAGGCATGGCACGAAATTAAAAAAACAAAATGGGACCTCAGAAGAAAATTACTATTATTGTGTAAAATATTTTGAATTGCAATTATAGACAAACTGTTAGAGGCTTTTTGCCATTCTTCTGAGTATCTGTCTCCTACACCTTTCCTTTCCTGATGTAGCGTAATTGTGCCAATTACCTAGCTTCCTGATTAAATGTTAATGCGTTGCCAGGAGAACTTACCAGGTGATCATCAGACAGACAGAATTCAGGAGAAACTGTGGGAAAAATGAAAGATTTTCATGTGCCTGTGTAGCCAAAAGAGAACAGATTATATCATGCTGCTAATAGACCATGATTATGAGCAGCCTCATTTCCTACAAATGACTCTTGCTGAGCCACGAGTGCTGGAATATATTGTCTTTCTTTCACAGCATAACAATGGGCCCATGAGAAACTTTGTAAAGACGGAAATGTGTTCAACCTATCTATGCATTTCTTTCCTAAAATCTGTCCCTCTGTCTCTCCCATGTAATTATTTAAGGCTACGAGTTCATGAGCTATGACTCTTTCATTACTTCTCAATAGGCTAAGATGTGCTGATATGGGCGAGAATGAGATATCAATATATCCACTATTATTCAGGTCTTTATTAGTTTTATTCCACCATTCACTGCATTCTTCTCATTCAGTATACCCCAAGGCTATACATGAATAGAAAGTGTTTTTACACGATACCCATTAAATTTTAGTGATTCACTCACTTCTATTGAATTGTTTGGTTGTATAACCAGGAGTTTAGACATGAAATATAAAACATCAATAATGATAATTTCCTGTCTCTTTGTAATAAATGTGGAGATATCATTGGTGGAACAAGTACTCAGATGTTTTACTTAAGTAAAAGTAGCAATACTACTGTAAATAGTAAAAATACTCTGATACAAGTAAAAGTCCTGCATTCAAATCTTAAGTAAAAGCACAAAAGTATTTGCATGAAAACAAAAGTCCAACAAGTGTAGTAGAATTACAAAGTAACAATAAATTGCATGTTGTACATGCTGCTGTAACAACATTTCCCATCTTGGGATCAATAAAGTATATCTTATCTTATCTTAAGATGATCAATGGCTACTGCCATATTTGCAAAATTTGCCTCTGAACCTTGACAAGTGCATGTTTCAGGCTTATCAATAATAAGACCAGCTGTTAAATAAAGCTCTTCTGACCTTAGCTGTCATGTGGGTATATTAATGCTGCCCATTATGGACACAAGCAATTTTCACCCATTTATTAATTACATGTTTTACATTTGAGTGTTTCCTATCCCCTAAACCTCCAGGGATGTACACAGTTTAATACTGGCAACTTCTAATTATGGGAAATACGAAAACGTTTTTTAAAACTACAATTCCCAGTAGAGACGTTCCATAGAACATGTTGCGAAACACAATTAGCCAGCATGTGTAGTTCTGGGGAGTGGGGCTGGACCCGTTCGAATCCAGTTTGGATTGTCTGCCGTGGTTCCATTCCATTTCAAAGAGCTGTTTGACGCTCTGCGTAATCTTGCGCACTGCCACTCCAACATCAAATAACAGAGCTTGAGGACTAATCACGGGGTTTGTCAAGCAAAGCGGATGTTGTAGTCCCAAACGATACCTGAGGATTATGGGTAGTAGTGTCTTCAGCCATCCTAAACTCCCAAAAAACTATTTGTTTCTCCGAATCGAAGGTTAAAAACACAAAAGCATTGTACACAATTTAAACCAATCAATGTTGGGCAATTAACAAGTATAATCAGATTTTTTTTAGTGGATGAGTAATGCAGATATCACTGTGAAATCATTGAGGGGAATACTTCCGGTTTTATTATGAAAACTTAGAGACCGGAAATACTGTTTTCACCCCGTGAGGGTTGACGCCAACTTTACATGGACGCTGCCGTCAATAGAAATGAGTGAAATGAAATGAGTAGGGGAAAGACGTAGTATATAATATACAGGTTCTCCTGGCGAGACCTCAAATAATCTTCATAATATCTATCAAACGATAGATCCTACACATCCACTGGACGTGGATTCTAAAAGTACAATATACACTTCTCGCTAGAAATCTAATCAAAAAGCATTTTAATGGCCAAACTATTCTACAATTTAGATTTTCCAGAGAGGGTTATTTGTGACTATACGACCCTCCGGAGCACTTGCAATTGTCGCAAATAGTTGTTTCTTACACGACCACTAGAGGTGCTAAACTTTAAAATGTGACTATAGTTCATAATAAGCTCCTGAACAATCGACCTATTTGGTCGTTTTTTGGAGGAGGACAGGCTGCAAAAGTCAAAGTACTTGGTACTCTAAATGGCTTATTGCAGAATCATATACATTAAATAACTAGAATATTAATGTGTAAGTGTGTTTATCACAGCTGGCACATGCAGAGCTTGAATTGCTTTATATACTGCTGCTGGATATTAGAACTTATATGTCAAAATTGAATTAATAACTGATTTTATATTTTCATTTAGCTAATTATCTAAATCCAGAAGGTAATTAGTAATTAAAGCTTTTTTTACTGTGGTTAAAAGTATGTTGTTGGCTTCCAACATGTAGTGGAGAAGAAGAATAGGAGCATAAACTGAAAATACAACTCAATATTGTACTTAAGTAGAGTAGTTGAGTTACTATCCACCACATTGTGTTGAAATCAATATACCGGTATTTAACCATGGTCAAAAAGATGAAAACTGTGTTGCATTGTTTCACAGGGAAGGCTAAAATGACTACATTATTCTTCCTGTTGAGACATGGTCATGTATAATGTAGGTTCAAGAGTAAAAGAAATCCCATTCTCTACAAACTGAAGTGCTTTTCTGGACTCTCCTGAAGATTGGAGCTAACAGTTTAAAATATTTCACAATAAACAGTCTTTCGAGGTTGCACAAAAGAGTATACTCACATAAACTAAACACGCCAGAGGGTGGGCTTCCTGATAAACGGACAGTGCCTCAATACAGCCGCAGACTCCTCCGTGTAAAAGGTGGGGAAAAGGCATTTGTACTTATTAATATGTATAGCTTTTGTTTCCTCGTCCTCCCTGTGGAATAAAAATCTGATAGCGTGTAGTGAGGTTAAGCGGCGAGTTGTAAATCACACGGACAGTTTGGTGCTGTGAACATATGGCTGCTGTTACTCTCCTGCTGTGCCTAGAGGCTGTCATTCAATACCCTAGTATAAGATAATTGTCATATTCCAGGTGAACAAAACCCAAAGAAAAAACACACATACTGAAAATAAAATGGGACCCTCCTTCCATTTGTTTTGTTGTGTGCATATTATTCTAAGTCCTTCAAAGGTTAGTCTTCAAATCATTTAATTGAGAAACGAGTTGGAGAAAAGGTGCATTTCACCCTCACGTCTTTTTTTTTTTGTTCATGAAAATAGCTGGAATCTTCATCTGACATCAATCAATCAATCAATCAATCAATCAATCAATCAATCAATGTTTATTTATATAGCCTTAATATCACAATTGTTACATTTGTCTCAGTGGACTTCACAGTTTGTACAGAATATCAGTATGACAATATGACACCCTCTGTCCTTAGACCCTCACATCGTACAAGGAAAAACTTCCAGAGAGAAACCCCACAGTTTAAAGGGGAACATGGGAGAAACCTCAGGGAGAGCAACAGAGGAGGGATCCCTCTCCCAGGACGGACAGACGTGCAATAGATGCCGTGTGTAAATTGAAAAGATAATACATTTGCAACATAAGTAGTCCAAATGTTGGGCCACAGTGTCTCCTCGACTTAAAGTTTTTTTTTTTTTTATGATTCTTTGCCTTTTATCATCTTAAGTCTGTGTGCTGCCCTCTTGTTTCTACCAGCCTTTTGGCCATTAGTGCATCAATGGTCAGCCAACATAATTAGGTGATCTTATTGTACGCTTCTAATTAAAACCGATGCCAAGGGCAAGTGACCATGAATGCTAAGCAGTGTGCCCCTCTAAAGAAAGAGCACAAGTAAACCATAAAATATGTTACAATGGGTTATGGGATTTTAAGTAGCTTCACATTCATTTTACACAGCTCAGTGTGTGTTTACAATGCAGCAGACAGGTTTGCAATAGTCACATTAAAGTAGCACATATACAAAACCATGAAAACCGAGAAATGCCTTCTTGAATAAAATGAGCCCTTCAATTGGAGGTTGTTTTTATCCCTTTAAGACCAAAAGGCAAGTAGTGTTATTTTTAAAGAAGATGCAGTGTATATCTACACATTTGAAAACATTTTGTCTTTTAAATAATCACACTGAAAATTCAAAGAAAAGGATCGCTGTTTTCATGCATTACTGTCTTTTCAGCCTTTTTTTTTTATAAACCTCACATTTCCATTATTTTTCTTTGTACATGCCACTTTGTCTGCACTCACGCTGAAGTTAATCAACTGCCTGAAGTGCCATCGTTCCTTCACCCGCCTTTCCTTTGTTTCATTTCCAACTGCACTCACTCTGGTCCTTCAAAGGCTTCATTTAAAGATGTTTTTTAAAGTTCACGTTGGATGGACACAGCTTGCCACTTTGGTTGCTGTGGAAACCATAGTGACGCATGGACACTAGGTAGTCGAGAACAGTGGGAGAGGGAGTTTAAGAGGCTATAGAGGCCTGTCAAAATGTATGGATTGAACTGTACCGTTATACAGTCCTATATTGTCAAGTATATCCACCAGAGGAAGGGAGAGAATAGACCAAGAAGAAGCATTACTCAAAACCTAAGGCATTTAAAGGAGTTTTCTAGCATACAGATCAGACTTATTCACCTTTTTTTTTTAAATCTTATTTGTGAATTGAAAACTAAAATGTGAAAGGTACTGTGCTGGACTGTTTCTCGGACACAGCAGCTGTAAAGCAACCAGCAGATCCTCCAGGAAGTTAGAAAGCAATATTTCATATAAGTTCGTACCACTGAACAGGGCTTGCTGTTTCCATGGCTGGAGTTTATCATTATTTATATTTCAGATTAATCTGACATGTTTTTTTTCTTGATCTTGACTTTTGGTTTGGTCTTTAAAAAGTCAGAAAATTATGAAAAAAGTTATTCTCAATTTCTCAGATTAAAAAAAAAAAAAATGTATTCTGATATTCTTTTAACCCTCCTGTTGTCTTCGGGTCAAATCTGACCGATGTACTACTTTCATCAATCATAACCTTTTTGTTTTACATTCGATTGCATTAAGGCTTTATGATTTGAACATGTAACAATGCTGATCACCACTTTCATTGAATTTTGGACGGTTTAGTCAACTTTGTAACACCCAACCCATGGTGATGAAAAAAATTACTGCCATAAAGAAAAGGAATTAGTAACCATCCGGATCAGATAAAACACACACAAACACCCACACACTCACGCAAACATACTCAAGATGTGTCCCCTCCCCCCCCCCTTATGTGCCCAATCCCCACATGTGAATCACACCTGGCACACACACACACGCACGCACGCACACACGCACGCGCGCGCACACACACACACACACACACACACACACACACACACACACACACACACACACACACACACACACACACACACACACACACACACACACACAGAACAATTTGACACATTTCCCGCTCTTATGTGCCCATCCCCCCACATGGATCACACCTGGCACACGCAATACATGTTCAGTGTCTATTCTTTGTATATTTACTGCAGTTGTTCATGTATACCAGTAGTCTGATATAATACTTAGTTTGAAAGAGTGTTAAATGAAATTTGGTGATGATTAATGGTTTTTGTGTCAATGTAATAGCAGTTAAAACAGGACCGGTCAAATTTGACCGCGAACACCAAAGTAAGGGGGGGAAACAAAGGCAATAGGAGGGTTATAGAATATAAAAACATGAAATCTCCATATTTGAGATGCTGAAAAATCCTTTTTGACATACTTAGTGAGATGGGTGTCTAAGTTTCACATCTAACATTTCCTTAATGGAAACAGCCTTCATTTACTGTTTCTCTTTTGAGGAGTTGATTTAAGACACTGCACAAAGGTCACAGTTTATCCACCTCCTTCATTTACCCCTACATTTAAGTCTATAATCAGCACTGTCAGCACTCAAAGGGCACGTTGCACCAGCAGTGTGGTGTGGAATCTCGTGTGAGGCAGGTGCATGCTGGGTTGAATATGGTGTAGGGTTTGATATTGACCAATCAGATGATTCTAGCTCTGAATCCAGCAAAAAGCATGCCATTCAGACATCCCCAGGGGCTCTGTGCACATCCAGAGAGATCTAGTAATGGTGTTGGAAAACCAAATAAATTAGTCAAATGAGAGAAAGGTGTCATCCTTTTAGTAAGAATTTGTAAAAGGCGGCACTACACCACGAAAAAGAAACATTCTATGAATGAATTAAAGACATTTCAGGCATCTTAGTGAGAGGTGCTAAAGGCTGGTGTTAGTGGCAAGAAACGATGGTGTTGCGTTTCATTCACTGTGGTCCCTATGTTCTTGACTGAGTTATTTTTATGGTCACTCCTTGTTCGAGAGCCAGCCCATTTACATGAAGAAGGACATGTCAAACGGTCATAAATAGGAGACCTATACGTATTCATCACCTCCATGGTGACAACCTGCTCCTTCCATTACTGTCAGTTTGTCACGCTACTTTAAGAGCCCCCAGCAGTCATGGCACTTGACCTTTCAGTTAATCATGTCAGAATAAAATCAGTATGAAGCCAAAAGGAAAACTGAATGGTAAGTTTAAAAAGGCACTACAACTGGGAAGTATTTTAATCCCAAAATCAACAAATTAAAAAAAGTAAACAATGTTTTTGTTAGATGGCGAGGACAAGGCTGGCACTGGGGAATGTTTATTGTTCCTGCAGTAACAATTTTTTAGTCTGGGAAACTGTTCAAATCTGCCAGCATAAACACCTCATTGACTACACTATACACTGTCTGTCGCTTTCAATTTGACCAATAGTACCGGATGGACATTGCACTACACTTCAGGGTTCAAACGAATGATATTCATAATTATAATAACTTGCAACCACATCAACGTCCTTTTAGAAACAGTTTTTTGCTAAAAATGAATTGAAAATATTTTTAGGGAGTCTTCAGTCTTGTGATATAAAATTAACCAATTTTCATGATAGGATTATCCTTTCAATCCGTGATGTGCTGCTGGATTTATAAAACCAGCGGTCAGTTTGAACTTGCCAGCACCACTCGTAAAGAGAACAACGACATCCGGTCATGAATTTCAAAATAAAACTCACTCAGTTTAATGTCTCTTGTGTGATAAAATATAAAGTCGAAAATAAAAATACCTATTCATCATTTAAGTGTTGAGCTATGTTGTAAAAATATCTTCAAACTTGTTTTCCATATTAACCATTATGGTTAATAAAATATGTGTGTTGCCTTATGCCATAATACCTAAAAACAGACAAGTTAAACTCAAACTGCTTTGGGGACTTTATTGTTTTTCATTCATTGATTATAATTGTTTTGTACTGCTGTTGTATGATAGCTGCTTCTCCGCATTTATTATTAAAAGGCGTTTCCGGCCTCAGTTAGTGTAACGATGTCTGACTTGATAAAGCGCTGCCCAGGACAGATCTGCTTCTCCTGTGTTGGCAGCCAGTCTGTACCAATCTGTTTCCACTGTTGCTGGGCACGGACGAGCACCGGGAAAGTCGGAAACGGAACGGGACCGGTAAGCGATCTCATGTCTGCTTTTATTGTCTCACGTGAAGAAGAGAGCTGTCTCTGCAAAAGTTTCTGGTTTTGCTGGAATTGAAATTGATGCCACAGTTTAAGGCATCGTGGAGTTCTGGAAGGCTGGAGTTAATTGCATGTGTGGTGTCGTAAAGTTTTTTATTTTTGTCGTTTTTCGGTTTGGATTAGCGGCACCTACAGATCGTAGGTTTTTAAACCTTATGCGTAATTGCGCATCAGGAACACCAGACTTCTAACCCACTTTCTCCACACTTGTCGTCCTGTCAGAAAAGCCGTTTTATTTGAGATTATAACATGTTTTACTGGATAAATATTATAATTCATATAATCATAACAAATGTCCCATACATGTTTTTAGTGTGGGTGATATATCAGTGTTTCCCGGATATGTTGATGTTTTTTTGGTACCTTCTTAATACATTCTATCCACAAATGAGGAAGGATATTCTTTAACAACTATAAAAGGTTGTCATATTTATAGTCAGCTGAGAGTCGATGATGACAACATTCATACTTATGAACTCAGTCCTCCTCTGCACCCAATAAATATGCCCCCGTACCGACTAAGTGTATCATTTTACTTAATGGAATTTTGCCTGACAATTCTCAATGAGTCTATATCCTGGTTATTTATTTTTGATCTGCACTGCAGCCTATTGATTCTCAGTATTAACTTTGCTCTTTAATTTAGTTTTCTTTTTCAAACTTTAAAAGATGAACAACCTTGTAGTAACCTCTATCTATTAGGGAAATAATATTCAGGAGATAATAAATGTTGTAACTTTGTGAAATGTTTATGCATATTTATTCTTTCCTGCTGATGGCAATAAAGCTACATAATAACTGGCCAATGTTTATTGGCCTTAAAGTGGCCAAAATGTGACTTTGCATTTAAGATCCTGGGACATGTAATGTAGGATGTGTTTTCATGTGAGCATTCATTCTACACACTCTACTGCTTTGTGCTTATTCTGAGGTTTGACCTGTATATTTCATCAGCGCTGGCAGTACTCTGAAAAGAAAAGTAGATTTTATAATCACAACTGTACAGAGAGAAGGGTGTGTTGCGTTGGTATACAGATGTTGGGATTAGCCTGTCCTCCTTAAGTGATCAGTCACAGTGGAGAGTGTGTAACTGTCACTTGACTATATTGGATTTTCTACTGAACACCTCTTCTGCTGCAATCTTGTTGCTCAGTAGCTGTTACGAGTAAGAGGTCTGATAAATCAAGTGAAATATTGCAGGCTTGATGCAGAGAAATTGACAAAGTGTGGCTGTTATGTACAGACTTTATTTATGGACAGCAGCACCTTTTAGAACTGGCTTCTCCCAATGAATAGACCTGTCTGATAAATGCTGCAATCTGTCTTGTTGTTATGATGAAGTGTTCAATTACTTTCTCACAGTCATTTGTGTTTTTTTATTATTCTTTTGTAAAGGATGTTTGGCATATAAGAGTTTTTACCTAGATTGGAGGAGTCAGAGGAAGAGGACATTGTGTTTTTTGTTGCAAATATTTGTCACAAATTGTGTTTTTTGTTGCAAATATTTGTCACAAATTGTGTTTTTGTTGCAAATATTTGTCACAAATTGTGTTTTTTGTTGCAAATATTTGTCACAAATTCTGTTTTTGTTGCAAATATTTGTCCAACCCACAGCTCATTGCTGTATTTTGTCGCCTCTCTATTCCCTTTATGTCTATATGTCGTGAATCTACTAAAAGAAAAACCCCAAAACATAATCTTTCCTTTGAAAAAGTGCAAATTGTACCTGTTAAACCTTGTGTCTGTTGTTAGATTTGATCTAAATCGTACTATTACTTATTTTTTTATGCCAGCGACATCGTTGTGATGAACAGAATAAGAAATCAAATATGGAAAAACATCCCTTTTTATCTACAGCCCCCTTTTGGGTTGTTACTGATAAACCATAACCCTCTCAAAGCAGTCATTGAGATGAAAACAGCATTCTGACGTTCTCCTAGAGAGCATGAAGTGTCTCTCATGTTACTCTTACTGACACACTACTGTACACACTTCATTCTGTTACAGAGCATGCACATATCTAAGTGTCCTAATTTGAGTTGCTAAACCGTGGAAAAGGCTTAACCACCTCACTCAGGTTTAGCAGACTGCAGATTCTTCTGAAAAAATCAGAGCACTTAGTGTAGCTGTCAGGTATTTTCTATTTGCATTCATCATAAGCAAGAACATAAATAGAAACCAGCTACACAGTGGTAATGTTTGCAGTCACTAATTGGATTTACCATGTAGAAAAAGGGTAACATCGCACGTGTTTTGACACCACAGGGGAAAACAAGAAGTGTACAAAGATGATCAAGATTTCGAACATCTTGCCTCACCAAAGAAATGTCTGTCTCACACAACCTCAAAGCCACCTAGAAGGCGGTCAAATTGTTTTATTTTATAATTACTCCTAATCCTTACAATTTTCATGTTTTTTCAACCTCAGCATTTTTTATTTTAAGGCCAATTTAAGGTATTAAAGGGATTATGAGCTGTTTAGACTTGAGATCATTCGTTTACATGCACTGCTAAACTCATTAAATGATATATATAAAAAACACGATCAGCATATATTCCCCAGCTGCATTGTTTTATAGTAAAAAAAGGGTTTCTTCCACTGACCCTTCTTTATGGAAAACATACACAATTTATGAGACCAACTTGCGCTAATGACTTATTTATGTTCAATTAAACAACACTTTTTAAGCATCTTTAATACTTTGACTTGGTGATGCTGTGTTACAGGATCGATTATGTTTCTCGAGCCAGTGTTTCAGTTTGGAAAAATAAGACTTTATTTGCTTAATGTGCAGAAACCACAGTATGAACTGTAGGTGTTCATGTATCTTCACCCTGAGACGATAAATAGGTATGTGTTTGTTTTGGGAGTTATTGCTTAGTTTCTAATAGTCTCTTGTTTGCAGCGCTTATAACTGGCAAGAGACAAACAGCCTCTCAGTCACTACATGTTGCTGAGGTAGATACTCGTGTTGACTTCCACCTCAGGAGGCCAGTGGGCAAACATGCCCTACGTTAAAGTGGATTCATGCTCTTTATGTCGTTCTATGCTGAAGACACTTATTCATTTCACTGGGTCATTTGACAGAAAGCATAAATATTAGATGTGAAAGGGGTCACTCTGGGGCTTCCCTCCACATTCTGACCGCTTAGAGAAACGGAAGGGTTTTCTCTTTTTTGTAGACGTTATCAGAGATTGTTGGCGTAGGATTGCGCCCCACAATGCAGGAGGAATTTTAAACATTAACCCCATCCGTGTGTAAAGAGAAAAGAGTAGATACAGAATGATAGAGGTCAAATATAAACAATAAGAGTGAGAGGGCATGATTTGGGAACTTGGGAAGCATCCATACCCCCATCACACATATCTTGTAAACTGTTTCCGACAGGTGGAGTGTAAGAGTCCTTGTAGACGTAGCGCTGAGTGGTTTATAGTGACACCATCATCATGAACACGATGTGGGCTGAAGCACAACGGCTCTCCCTCTCTGTGTCTTGACAAAATCTATTTTCCTTGAACTTAGCGCCTCCAGCCTTTTTCTCGTCTCCTACAGCTCAGGGTCAGGTTGCTTGTCTTGCCTTCCTGTGACTTAACATCATGTCTGCACACAAATGAATATGTCTCTGTATTTTGAGCCTTCAGCCATGCTTACTGCTACTGCTGGTCAAGACTCTATAGGTACATATCTATATGTGCATGGTATCTTTTCAAACACACTTTCTTGTCTTTTTTTATTTTGTATTGTTTTGCTCTTGGCCTCTTGCTCATACAGTATATCGCTTACCATATAGTTTGCTGCTTTTTGAGTGACCTCTCACTATTTTGCTTAGACTTTTCTTTTGATCCTCTTCTTACTGCTGTTATCTGTGACATCATCGCCTGCTGAGCCAAGGTGACCGGCCCGCTCACACACAGCTGGAGCCCGCAAGGCCTGAGTCTTATTTATACACCTTTTGTTGACCTCTCTTGTTCTTTTTCTCCCTCCTCTGTGTGTGAATATTACCCTTGATTTCATCCAACGCTGAAAATAGTGAGTAGCAGCATGGTGACCTTCAGTTGAATTCTATGAAAAGTTTGCTTGAAGAACTCTGACGCGCTTGCTGGTCGCTTTTCCTATTGCCAATACAAACACACAGTTTATTTCCAATTAGCTGAGGAAGCTTGGCACTGGAGGACATCACTGTCAGGTCGACAGAGAAGCACCGTCACAGCTGACGCTATGCAAACTAAATGTATTAAAATGAAATAAAAACACTCTGACTATCATGCATTTAACATCTATTTGTGGGTTGTGCTTTCTGAAATCACAGGTTCGCAATGATTCGTATTTATTTTTATTCTAAAACTACCACTCATTTTTATAGTTACTGCTTATGCATTGAAATGCCAATGCTTCTATTTATTTTGTTAAACATGTCTTTTGGGTGTGCTCAGAATAAATCAGAAATATTCCCAAATGTTTTACTTATTCAGATTTTGTACCTCAAATGACTTTAACAAGCAATCTTAATACATTATACATTCCCTTGCCAGACTCCAGGGGTTGGGTGAGGAGTGACAGGCCAGGTAACGAGCTGTGCAGAGCTTTGCATGAAATAAAAAAAGAAAATCTCTGTAATAAAAAGCCATAATCATTGGTCGTGACTCTCCCTAAAGGAGCGACACGGTAGTACCCTTCAACCCCGGGGTCCATCCTCTGTCCTGGGTTAGTCCTCTGTGTGAAGCTTGAGGTGGCAGAGAGAGGGCGGGGGTCACTGATTATGACAGATGCACGAAGCCTGACTCAGGCCTGCAGTTGCGAGCCCCCCCCTCTTCTCCAGCGCCCTGCCTGGCAGACTACCATGCCCAACCAGATGTGCACAGCCTGGGGATTGACTCTTCAGGCTCTGCAGTGGCAAGCTGGAGAAGTGATACTGCATAACCCTGGTGAGGAGAGGTTTAGGTTTCACTTTCTACCTACCCCCGCACCTCCTCAACCTCCACTCTAAGTGCCCAAACAGGAGGTCATCTGGCAGCAAGAAGTCATACAGAGGAGAAAGGGGGAACAAGAGTTGGGTTTATCCAAAGCAGAGTGCACCCCCCCTTCAATTGCACATTCACAGTCTGTGTTGAGCTTCATTTGATCCCATTTTGATTCGTTGTTATGAAATCATTATCCTCATTAAACGAAAGCGGCAGAAGTCTGCATCACCGCCATGAGCCTTGGATACACACGCCCTCACACTCACAGATGTGTAATGACTCACACTGACACTGGCCCTAGTGTTAGTGCGGTTCATTCACTTACACAAACACATGCGCACACACAGTGGTGCGTTTATGCTGCTGAGCTGCTGGTGAATGACGGTGCTCTGGGGTTAACACTGGCTCAGTGTGCTGGGCCAGGTAAACCTCCTCAACCATTCCACACAACAACAACATGCGATAAATAGGCCGCCTGTTTGGGTCCGACTGCAGGAAGGGTGGTGGCTAGAGTCTTTTGATCAGAAACATGCAGTTATAGATCACAGTCATGAATATGCAGATGTTGTGTGTCTGGTATTGACTTTTACATTTATTTAAGTAAGTATGTTTGGTTTTTTTCAAAAACACCCTGCTTCACATACACTAATTTATTCAGTTACACACATTCACACATCTGCACAGCACAACCACAGTCTTTCAGTGAAGCTCGGTTGCTGGAGCTGTCAGTGGTTAGTTGCATTGCTCAAGGGCACAATAGTCATTAATATTGAGGGGAGAGTTTTACTCCTTTTATTTATTTATACCTGAGAAGACTGCTTTCTTAGTCTCCACCATGCGTTGAGCTCTTGTTCTCATCTCTTTCCAGGATTTCCCGTACCAAGATTTATTTGAGCAATGTAGGCAATTCATTAAATAAGATCATATTGGAAGTCAGTTTAAAAGACATTTTACAATGTGAAATTTCAGGTAGTGCTGCAGTAAAAGAATCATCACAGGCTATTTTCCCGATTGTTTGCTGAATCAGAATGAATAAAATGCATTAGTTTAAGTAAAATATATTCAGCTGAGGGATTATTTTGAGGCCACATTTCAGAATGAACCTGCTCTCTAAAAGCTTTTGAATGATATTCTATGTTCAAACACAATTTGTCCTTACTTAACTTTAGCTTTTGTGTCAACATGTTGTATGTTGAAGAGCTACGTAAGCTTAGTAGCTTTCTCCACTAGTCTGTCTTGATAAAAGCTATCTTTGAGGTCATTGCTTCCAAGGATTCGTGTCACAATATATATATAAACTCCTGCTTTCTTGTATCATTCTGAAATACGACTTTAATATCACTGGAAGTATGAAGATAAAGCTTTGAAGAAAAATAAACACTGTGGCTTACTGTAGCATTAACGTTTGAGTCGGGAAAATGGTTTCGGAGTAAATATTAAGATCTGAAAATCATAAAGAAATGTCATCTGCAGGCTGAAGACATTTGGCTGTCACCCAGATATGAAATAGTAGCAAATGATAACACTAGCAGCCATCAGCGAAGACAGGCGCCCCACAGATACTCGGATCAGCTATGTGTCATCTATTTTACATTCAGCTAACGGGGGCTAAAAGAGAATTTGTAACTGTCTGCACCTGTAATATTCATCATCCTATCGCAGTTAACATTTTTGCTCCAACGAAATATTGTAGAAGTCCAAAATGTTAACAGCTCCCATTCTCGAGTATTTGGTCCTACTCCATAATTAACCAGTTGAAAGAGCTTGTTGTTTTACAGAGATGCTTCATGGCTCTGTCAGTAAAGCTGTTGAGGGATTCAACAGTAACACTTGTCTTGCACTTGACCTGAGTCCTCTTGTTAAAACACAGCGTGCTCAGGGGAGGATGATGCTCACACAAACCTGTTCCATCATTCATTATCCAGGCAATCAATTCAAAAATGATCTTTACAAACTTGAGGATGACAACTTCATTTATTAACTGCATTTGTTTTTGTGCTTTTACGTTGACATCCATTCTACCGTCCTTTCGGAGCATTGCTGTTTTTATCTCCTGCACAGTTTACGGCCCCTATTCTGCCCCCCCCCGCTGCTCCACTATCAGCAATCAGAGTCATTACAGCCCGCAGGAGGTGGCACTAAAGCTTCCTCCCCCCCCCACCAAGCCACCATCCCCCCCGACTCCATCTCTCATCGATCGGAGACTGGAAAGACATGTAATCCATGCTGATCACAGTAACCTCCAACGTCTGTGGGAGGGGGGGTCTCAGACACACACTCTTGTTTTACTTTGTCTCTTATTGAACCGTGTCGGCTGTGAGGACAGGAGGCTGAGTATCGATAGGTGTGGTTCAGGTCGCCCCAGATAGCCTGATAGCGTTGGTGATGATGCTGAAGATGGACCTGTGGTGCTACTATTGACGTAGCCGCTGACTCAGAATTTCTGATATCATTCAGCTTCATTCAGGTCTGCCTCCTCTTCCTCCTCACAATGAACTAGGGCTTAGTGAACAGGGGCGGCCTGGCCTTTTGATTCAAAGTCAGATTATCTCTCTTAAACCATATGTGGACTAAGCAGCTCTAGCAAACTGACCTTGTTTATCCTCTGAGCAGTCTTAGTATTATTTAGTTTGTCATCTATGCGTGTTTAAAATCTTCTTCCTTCATCCTCTTTTTTTCTCCAGCTGTGGGGTTTTTCGTTTCTGGGCTGCACGAATGTTAGCTATGCCCCTTTGCACTCTGCTTGAGGCCTCTTATCATGTGTGTCAGAGTGGTGGGCTGAGAGTGGGTGAGGAAAGCAGGGACAGCTCTCTTCTCTTGGAGATCCCACATTAACTCCACTTCCTCCAGTTTAAAATCCCTCTCAGCCCTGCAGCAGCCGAGACATCAGCTCTTAACTCACAAGGCTGACGCGCACATCGACTCACTGATCCACTAAATCACTTCTGTTAACTGCATTGATTCGCTGTGGCCCTCTCCATTTCTTACCTGTTTGGTGAGTCACTGCTTCTACAGTACATCCGGCATGTCCTAAAAGTTAAATAAGACTTCTTCTACCAGTGATTCATCGCACTCTTTTCACAGTCAAATTAGAATTGTGTTGATTTGCAATCTGAGTTTTAAAGCTGGACCTACAAAGAGCTTTAGTGCATTGGTTCACTTTGTCCTACCCTATCTCGGTTCAGGCCATCACAAACTCATACCTGCCTGCCTGACAGCCCCTAATTGAACCATATATTTTTGTTCCTCTCAGTAAAGAGAAGAAGGGGCATCTTTCAGCGCTCTGCTCCTGGGAACATTTTTGCAGACAAA
The DNA here is from genome assembly GCF_000735185.1 of Notothenia coriiceps. NCBI lineage: Eukaryota > Metazoa > Chordata > Actinopteri > Perciformes > Nototheniidae > Notothenia > Notothenia coriiceps. The sequence continues at coordinate 49,484 of NW_011361014.1, read as the reverse complement.
GCAGGTGCTGCTGAGGTTTGGTTTACAACTGTAGCGACACTGCTGTTGGAGTGGGGGCACAGCAAAAGATAAAGGGAGGGCAGGAATAGATAAACTTGCTTTTTGGAAGAACCTTTAACAGTGGGAGAGGACAGAGGACAGTACAGTTGCTGACTTTAAAAAGCTCACTGTAAACAACAGTATTGTGTTTCCAATTAGCATTTCCTTTGCACTAATAAATCCCTGCCTCACTATTCAAATCCGTATTTAAAGGGATGTGTTTTTTCACATCTGATTGAATAGATTTGGACACCTTTAAGTTGATCATCCTTTTTTGTAGTGCTTTTATTGAAGATGTTTCACTCAACCCATCTTTTCTTTCAAGTATTTCTCATTATGCTTCTTGTTACATCTGTGAAATATATTATAGATTATTTTTCAAGTATGTATGTACTTTTTCATGGCATGGGACCTTTATAAAAACATATTATTACCATTATCCTTGCTAAAATAATTAGGATTTTTGTTCCAGTTGACAGACTGGCACACAGAATACCAAATAACCTGAAGGGAGCTTATCGCGTCTTAATTCCCCAAGTGTAAACACAGTTGGTCAGGACCCGCAGTCCAGTGATGCCTCAGTGACTCTGCTCTAAGAAACGAGGCAATAATCAAAACAAGAACAAGGCACTCTTATTCTTCAAAGCCAAATTGAACCACAAAAGTCTGTAGGAAATCAATAGCCAGATTGCAGAAAGAGAACACACTCGCTTTGGGCTCTGCTAATGTTTTCTGATAGTAAACTTGGAGACAAAACACAGCAGGGAACATATGAAGAAGAGAGCCGCTGATCACCTCTCATGCTCTTACTTTCTCTTTTACGTGCCAATACCAGTACACCAGTAGGCAGTAGTTACATTTGCAGACTTGGCTAGTGTTTGGCTAGAATATATGGTTTACATCCATGGCACACATTGAGGTATAAGATATTGAACCAGATCCAAGGGAGAAAAACGTCCACTGAGGCTCAAGAGCAACTACAAATGCACATTTCACTGTTTTTAAAGGACAGGTTTGACATTTTGGGAAATACTCTTGCTAGCAGCTAGCAGCCAGGAAGTTTAGCTTAGCATAACAGCGAGAAACAGCAAGGATTTCTGTTTTATCCTGGTGTTTCTATTGATTGCCTGAAGCTAGCTCTCAGCCAATAGAATAGAATTAAAAACAAATCTCAATCTTAAATGTTCTTAGTAAATGTCAGTACCACATAAGGACAGTATGAACTCAGATGCTTTAACATTTTCCTTGTTCATCATGAATGATATCAAAGTAGTCGTTTTGAGTAACAGGAAGACTCTGTTTTCACAGCTTTTCGTACACTGGCTTGAAATCCTCTTGACAGCAGGATGGAAACGTATCAAGTGTAAAGAATTCATTTAATATTCCTAACACTGTGCTCAGTCATTGCCTTTTCCCACTTCACAGCCTCTATCAAGGAACTCCTCCTTCACTGTAAACTTTTCTGTGGCACATGAACACACAGGCCTCCTCTGGTTGGGGCTAACGTCCAACCCCAAAAGCACACAGTGAAACCTGCCTGCAGGGCGGCTGACCCCTCACAAGGTAGTGGAAACACAGAGAGGAGCCCTGTTCCCCCTCTGGCCCGGGACACAGGGGCACACTGGAGCCTTCAGAAGGATGAAGGCAGGAGGACACTAATGGTGGAAAGGACACACATTGGAGCTCTGTGTTTCTGTATTGAACTTCCACCTCCCTCTGGCACAGCCCTCTCTACACCATCCCATTTCCCTCCTGTCCACACATACGTCTTTGAGACAACTTGCCCCAGAGTTGCATCTGATTTTGGCGGCTGCTATACAGTACGTCCTGCTTTCTTGACTGTTTTTATAGTCTGCTTTGTGATTGCTGAAGCCCACAAGCTCAAGCCAAGTTGAACCATTTCCCTCTGTACCTGTGAGCCCAAATCTTCCTTACAGCGTGGACCTACAGAGACTTTATCAAAGAGAGAGTGAGCGAGAAGTGAGAGGAAGCCTGTCTTTCAAAGAGATGAGTAATGGGCCCTGAGGGTACTTCTCAGCCCCCGTTGAAGCATGCTAGCCCTTGCTTTTTTACATGCCAGAGGGATGTTGCATAAATGACAGAACATCCTCGATGGCCACCTTTTGCATGCTAAAAGCCTTCTCCCAGGTCGGTGTTTATGTTAATGACTGTAGTCAGGGTTTGAAGTGCCTGGATGATGAGCAGCTGGCCTAGAAACTAAGGAGTGAATCTGACCTTGGCCCACTTCATGGAAATGCTCTGGTTTCTGACTAATAGAGATGCCCTATTCTTTCTCCCACAACATGCACTCAAAATAGCCCTGGCAGGCCCCATTAAGCAGCATTTTAATTGTTAACACAGCATACTCTGTCCTTGGCACACATTAAGTACTTCATTTAAATGTCAATCCCAATTAAAGAAGGGCAGAAAAGATGGTCGTTTAACAATCGCCATTTATCAGCTTTTAAGGGAGCTGGAATGCAATCTCAAACATGAACAGTTTTTTTGGTTATCTCCTGATGACTCAGAGGAACCATTAACACTTCTTTTTTTTGTGTGGTTAAAGCTAAGATCTGTTTAATTAGTCATGTGTATTACTATTCACCCCTTAAAAAGGTTTGTTTCTTCTCGGGTTCTGGAGGAGCTTCATTAAGCAAAGGGAAAATAAATATTATCTGAGCTAGGGATAGGAGACAACGGAAAGCCAATATTACAAACAGCGAGTAACAGTTTAAAATGTATTTGCATTTACCAAAAACCAAAGGTTTTAAAGACAGTGTTATGTTTGAAAAGAACACTTGTATGATGTGTTGGCTGACCAAACACTTACACTGGAAGGTTAGGTGGATAGCTATATTAGATTGCTTGAAAAACCGGGCTCTGTGGGGTAAATGCGGTGCGATGCATGTCACTACAGTTTCCAGTCCTAGGCTGCTGCAGTGCTTGGCTATTAGAAAAAAAGGTGATTTAATTGTCGTAAAGCGTGACAAAGCAGAAGCCTGTGACGGATGTTTGTTTCCCAGTGTGTACAGTTCCTCCCTTCCTTCCTCTTTCTGTCGGCTTTACCCTCAGTGAAAACTTCCAGTTGGCACAGGCCCCCGCCAACCCAGCCTGTAGCCTGCTCAGCTGGGACACAAACCCCATTTCCCCTGGAGAGTAATGCTAGCATTAGGCTCTGCACGGAGTGGTGTCAGCCCAGGGGCCTGGCATGCAATCGTCCTCTGCTGCAAACAGGAGCACACAGACCCTGAATGCATTCCCAGCGCTGCAGTAACAGATGGATGGCAAACAGGGATGCTCCCAGGTCCAAATCAACTCCTGCAGCTGGGTGATGGAGTCCTGCAGTGTTGAGAGGCAGTGATGGGACCTATTGCGTCTTGTTTTTCCCCATTAGCTGCCAAATAGGTCTTTTAAGCTGTCTTGATTCTGTATTGTCTTAGAATTTGCGTGTATGCTTTGGTGGATATTTTTGTGTGAGGGTCTAGCTGCTTGTTATGCACCATCTGATAATGGGTGATGCATCGGTGGCTGCCTGCCTAATGACTTAGGTAGGTAGAGGTACTCTTATTGGCAAGCAGGCGCAGTGTTGTCATGGGGATGATGTGTGGGCCTCTCCTCCTCTAGTGGAGTGAGCGGTGCTTGATTGCCCATCACAAAAAGGCGCAAAAACGCAGCCACACACAAGTGCTCATGTAGAAGTACCAAACGTTGCAGAGTGGATGAATCAGTGAGCTCTAGCATCTCAAAGAGGAGGGGGGGTTTTCTGGATTGATCTAGTCTGATAATGCGAGCAACAATGAATCAAATTTTTACCCCGGGTTTTAATCAACACACTTAAGCTACAAATGAGTCACTCGTGGAAAAGCGCATCATTTGCACTTTTGGTTGTTTGCTATTTTAATGCTAATGTATCTCCCGGGCCCACCACCCTACTTGAACACATTTCATAATTTACTCTTTTTTTTTATAGCCTCTCTCTTTCTGTATCTCTCTATCTCTTGCTCTATCAACTCCTCCACCCACCCACCTTTTCCACCACTGTCCCGCAGCCCCCCTACTTCTGTCTGCTGCCATGCTCCCATGTCTCCCATTAGGAAAGGAAATGAGGCGAGGTACCGATGCAAATATCTTGGACCCCTCGCTGCTCCCTGACTCACCAACCGGAGACAGAAACCAGGATGGAGTGAGGAAGAGAGGAGGGAAGTGAGGGAGGAAGAGGTGGTGGCTCACAGCGATATAGACATAGAAACAGACGTACACATACAGTAGTCGTTGATTGGTACACAATGAAAAAGCAGAACAGAGGCGTATGTTGCTTTTATGAAGACAGACTATCATCACGCAGAAATCTTTCTCCGAGTGTAGAACAACAAAGACTACAAACCATTGGACGCTGCATTATTTCTTTCCATTCTCCATCCTTTTTTTCCATTTAACAGTTATTCAGCATGCAGTGCTATTTCAGCAGTTCTGAGGGGGTCATTCCTTTTCTCTGCCTCGTGCCTTGTCTATCTGAAGTGCACTTGATTGTTTTGTAGATTATAATACAAAGGGCTCAGCATTGCAAGCGCACAGATTAAAAGCACAGTTTGCTTTTCATTGATATTGCTTGGATTGCTGTGTGCTTTTATGGTCAGGGAGGGTTTGAAGGGAACCTAGAATGCGTTTCTATTTCTCTACAATTCCTTGCTAGAGACAGATGGGGTGATGGGGAGAAAAACGAGTCATACATTTAGCACAAGAGGGTGAAAACAAAAAAAAGTAGTTAATGTCACAATTGCTACAAATTTGGCAGCCTTCACACTCTCAGAAGTGCTCAGCTCCATCAACCAGCTGTGGGTGGAACAAAATTCAGCACATTCATTGTGTGATTATAACACACTTTTATTGCCACAATATTCAGTGAAGATGTGAAAACTTTAATGATTTTCTTGGGTATATTAACAGCCACTCCCCTTATCTACAGGATTATGCAAATGGGGGAGGATATTGCTGTGACATATTCACAGGAGTTCGAGCTGCCCCAAATATAACTGCATCTTGAAGTGGCAGCTACATTTTCTTTGTTTGATCTCAGGAAATTGTCTAGATGCAAGGACAACCACAATTTAACCATGAACTTTGGAAAGTTCCAGGCAAACAACTCAAGCTTTTATACAGGAGGTCAAGTTGTCGACAAAAATCCTCAATTCCAAACTAAATGTATCAAAAGCAAGATTTTACATTTTAATATAACGGCAATTGGATCAATTGAGCTACATTTAATTAAATACAAATGGAAAAACAGTAGATTGTTAAATGCCCAAATCTCAGAAGTAAGGTAGGAAAATGTCATTACAACTGCTTTAAACTGACATTTTGATTCGGTAGTGGTGATAGCTTTTTAGACAATTAATCTAATGTGAAAATGGTTGACAAAATGAATGGCTATAGATCTATCAAAGGTTTTTCAGCAATTTCACCTAAAACTGTCGACATATTTGTGGGGCAAGATATAAGTCTTGTAAGTCAGTAAGATTAGTAAGATTCATCATACGGTAACTCTTAATTTCTGTAGATGTTGATTTATTCTACTAAGTAAATGTAATAAGCTAGTGGCGCCAGGGGATCACCAAAGTTATTTAATTGTAATGTCTGCACAAAACGTTATCCAACAGTTTTTTTTTTTTTACATTTCTGTCAAGACAAAAGTGTCAGACCTACGTACCGATAGAGGGGTCGATAAGATTGCCACAGAGCGATCCACTAGCACGTCTAAAAAGAGGAATGAGCTTGTATAGAAAACTAGAATCTGCCTTCAAGTTTTGCTGTTCTGTCAATAAAGAGACAATGCACCGCCATGTGAAGACATTTGTCTCAGCTGGGTGTCTGGCCCACAAAGCTCAGCCATGCCTCCAGCATGAGCGTTTTGCTCCAATAGCATGGGCATCAATGATTTTGACGACAGCACAGTGGAATCGTAATGAGTGTAATGATTATCTCTGTGGCCAGCTGAGTCATTTACCCCGCTGGACTCTGACTCTGGTGGATCTCCTGCACCATTCATGCTGTTTGACAAGCTATATGAACAGAGAGGGGGAACATTTGTCTTTGTCCTCAAAGGGGAACATGTGTATTATCCAGATGAGAGTTGAAACGTCTGTTCAATGCAGTGCCCCCTGGGAGCCCAGTGTGTGTGTGTGTGTGTGTGTGTGTGTGTGTGTGTGTCTGCCTGCCAGTGTGGATTTGTGCAATACACTTTATATCAGTGTGAACTCCAGCCATGTTGCTGCCTCATACATTTGCTTTGAATTATTTTAGTTCATGTCGCTATCTCTCTCTGTTTTGCTAATAGGCTAAATAGAAAAAGTAATTAGGTCATAGTAAGGCAAGGCAAGTTTATTTATATAGCACCTTTCAACACAAGGCAATTCAAAGTGCTTGACAAAAATGAAAGACATAGTAAACAGAGGTCTCTATAAGAGTGACAGGGTCCCCACCCAGACCGTGACAATGCTATCTTTGACTTCAGATGTATTACTACTACGAAAATATCACAGTACTATACTTTTTCCCCCTTGTCAATATGTGGTATTAGTTGTTGTATTTTTCTGTCTGCGCATAGAAATGTTTGTTCAGGAGGTGCTGGCTGGTCCACTGAAATTGCACTTCAGCAATTTAGTAGTAATTCACAAAGAAAATGGCTGCTAGATCCAGAGAGATTTGTTGGGAACAATGTTCCACTAAAGCTGCCATGTTAACTTCTCTCTGAAATTAGATTTGTCACTTTTTCACTTTTTGTTGAGTGATCTCTCTCTTCATTTCTGCCTGAATATGAATGTATGATATGCAAATTGTATTGTGAGTCCAGGTGAAAGGCACTAAGTAGTTATGGACTAAGGCCATGGTTCTGACAGCAACATAATTATGTTTGACTGTTGCAATGGTCACTTTTTCAGATTAGACGATTTCTTAGTAGTGGAACTCTTGACTTGACTTGACAAAGAAACTTTGAACCAAGACCAGTCAACGCTTGCTATATTTCCTTATGTTTGACAACGCCTTAGAAATAGGTGAAAATGTACAGTACTGACCTTTCCTTGGCTTTACAGTTTCACATGTAACACCAACATCATTATCTTTCGCATCATTGATCTTTCACTTCACCGTGTTTACAGTTGAAGAGCACTCCAACTGTGTTACTACTGTTCAAGGTCAAGGTTGTGAGGGAACATGTTTTGGAAAGCCAGAGCAATTTTTACATGCTAGTTTTTCTCTCTTGATGGGGTCCAAGATGCCGCATTGGTTGTTGTCTCCTACACGGGATAAAACGAGGCAGCCAACGCTCATTGTCTTTCCCAATCCAACACAATGGCTAGCTCAGGCTTTCATCTGTCTGATATGGGGTAGTATGAACCAGGCATGCATAAGATGATGAGAGTGAAAAGGCAACTCAGGATTTTCACACCAATCTTCTGAAGGAATCTTATTCAAATCCCTTTTGCTTGAAGGTTTTACACTGTGAGCAAATTAAGACTTAGCTTATTACAAGTGAGCTAGTTACAACAGACTGGCCTTGCATGCATGGCTGACTGTCAGACCCCTCTCCCCTCCACCTCCAGCAAAAAACTAGCATAACAGGGAGGGTCTGTGCTTCACTGTCCCGTATGTTATGTCCATTCTCGGAGAGTGGCCTGATTTAACACCACTGAGATGGAGAGTGCTGTAAGGGTGATTTAACATGATGTTGATGTACTGAGTAGTGTGTGCCTGCTTCTTGTACTTTTGTCTGCTTATTAGAGAGGGGTAATGAAGGCGAATGTTGGTGCTATTTCAAAAGCCTTTCCTCCCTCAGTTGAAAGTAGTTTTTCTTTGGCTTGATTATGTTTGAATCTTGACAAATTTAGAAGCCTAGTTTCTGGCTTTCATATACTTCCTGATTGCCTTTGATGTCCGGTACTTATTGTGTCTCGGTCTTTGTGTGCTGATAGAAATAGTTTTATTTTGGAACAGCTGAGAGGATGTAGCTGTAGTTGAAGAGTTTTGGAGAATTGGATGTTTTTCTTTAGTAACGGCAGGGTCTACATTTTGTCTCACTGAGGATAAACCTATTCTCCCTGTTATGTGTAATACTTTATGGTAAAACTTGCATTTATAAGATGGATTTCTAGTGATCAAACCACACAAAGTGCTTTACCACTTCTCAGTGTTCAATCATTCATAGAACTGGGTGCCTGCTCATAAATGTAAACAAACACTCAATGCACTGACCGGTGTTCTATCCCAGCCTGCTCAGCCGCCCTGCATGTCTCACTGGTTGTGTCTAAAACAAGTGCAAATGTAAAAGCACGCTGTTGATCACAGATGAATTTAGCTCCTTGATCAAGAGGGGCCGTTAAGGTTATATATTTGCTCTGTGTTTTAATAAAAAACACAACATCTCAAAGTAATTCAAAGCATGACCACAGAACAAGTATCACACTAAATTTCATGTTGAGGTTCTTTCTAAGTAGTTGGCCAATTATTCCTTGAGGTTGAGAACCAAATCAACAATTGTCTTTTTCTAATTTTGAACTTTCCTGTTAACATATTTTACATTTGATTTGACAGAAACATCAACCTTTTGCATTACATCACACTGCATTATTGCTGAGTAACAACATATTTTGTTTTAGAAATATGTGTGACGTCATTAATTAACCACTCTCTTAATCAGCCATCACTGCTATACGAGCATGTTCTGGTGAATAATGACCTCTATTTTCACACAGCATCTCAGTAGCATCTGTGGTGAAGGTATAAAGATCCCAGTTACAGGAGTTCTCGCTCCATATCTTTAAATATGGTTGTGGTCGATAGGTCCTTTCAGCAGAATTGCAATGTCTCTAGGGCACAATACAGCAGTGGGTATTGTGTGAACACACTAAGAAGGGTTCAATCTGTTTGAATCTGTAGGGGATCTACCAAAAACACATACGTTATCACATCTCACATCTGCTGAGGAGTTAGACTTTATCTTCGAAAGATTTCATGATTTATAGAAGTGTTCTGACTCCCTTGAGGTGGATAACATCTTTGGGTACTGTAGGCGGTGTTTAGAGCACTCTCCTTTGTCAGGCGAGCGTGGGTTGATTCGATGGAGTGTTTCTGTCTAATTTGAAAAGGAGCAGGGGGCTAAGGAGGATAATTGGTGTGGGAGGAGTAGAACAAGCTCTCAGGTCTGCTCTGAGCTCTCAGGGGTCTGGAGCAGCAGAGTGAGGATGAACGGACACCTTTCCTCTTTTGTCCACCACAAACGAATTAGGCACCTGCCATTTACAATTATGATGAAGTTCATATTTAGACCTACTCAAGCTAATTATGCACTACAGTAAATGACTGCAGTTGGGTGAATATTTATTAAGAAGTCCAGGTTAAAATGTGGCATAAACGTTAAATAAAAGGTTACTCCAGAAACGTTACCTCTCACATTTTACCGTCAGTCAGCTGACTTGTCAACCAGAAGATTAGACCGACTCATTCGGACATGACATCACTATTTTTTTTTTTACTTAAGGACAAGAAATGTCAAAAAGTCTGCCCAGTGTCACATCTCATGTATTTCTCTCTTCCTCTTCTGCACTACAATCTTCAGTGACCTAGCTCTGTAGCCTGTGGTGTGTGTGACGCAGCGAGCCGCTCTCATCCCTGTTGAAGGAGAAACATATGATGTGAGAGAGCTCTGAATGTGCATTACAAAAGGTTATGTTTCTGACATGTGTGTGACTCAGACATTTCATCTGTGTCGGAGACTTTGCCAGTCTAGATTTAAAAATGTGTGTATGGGTTTATGTCAGACTGCCTCAGGCCATACTCTGTATCTATAAAGAAAGAAATGTTGTTTTGTGAAATATTTGATCTTGGTTAGTCATAGTGTTTGCCCTTGATATAACATCAACATCATATTGACATCATATACACATACATCATATCATATTGTGCTCATTTTAATCTAGCTTCTATTTTGTTTTGTTTTTTCATGTAAATGTGTGCTCTTTTGGTAGTTCCTGTATATGCAAACCAGATACAAATTATGTGATTTATAAGGAAAACAAAGACAATCAAGTATTTCATATGTTATTTCTAATATTTTTAACTTTGTAACTTAATCAGTGAGTTTTTAAAATGTACTTTTTAAAATGATTTGAATCAGAAAATAAACCCTAAATATATGTTTTTCTGAAAACTGTGCTTTAGTTTTGGGAAAAGCACAAGGACAACCACTTTAATGTAATGCAAATGATGCTGTGTTTGAATGGAGGTCCTTGCTAGTTACCTGGCTATAGCAGCATTTTATAAAGGTTGATAAACAGTGTGCTTACTATGTGATTCAGAAAACAATTTTGAGGGAAAACTGAGCACCAGTTCTTGTATTCAACAGTTTAACACAGTTTTACAAACACCCATACTGATTTTGGATAAAAACCCACAGCCACAAACTTTAAGGCATAAAAACAACTCATATCAAATTAAAACTCATTCACAACTGCCCTTTAATAAAAAGCACTGTTATTTTCTACACCCTACTTTTCAGACACATTCAAGTCTAAATGGTTGTCTCTGTCGTGATTGTCATGTTGTTACAGCTAGTGCCACTCCAGATTCTTGCCATAATGCGAGCAATTGTCTTTTGACCTTTTTTATTGTTGTCATCTTCCATTATGTGAAAGACCCATTAGCTGACTGGGGTCACACAGCCCCACATAAAGCCCTAAGCCTCCATACTGAAGATGAAATGTAAGCGTAAAATAGAGACATGCTGGAGTAGGCTCTGCCTGGGAAGCCATGACCAATTTCCCACAAATTCTTTCTTTTACTGTATCTAAGATACTCACTGACTCGAGTATTTGTAGTGTGTGTATATATAGAGAGACCATTCATAAATAAAACCAGTGAAAAGCGTCTTAAAATACACCCAGGCTCATCCAGGAATGTCAGCAGGCTCAGAGACTGACGTTTCTCGATTTCTGATTCTGCCAAATACTCAAACTGTATTAACTTTGAAAATGATTGGAGTGACGTTCTCCTTATTTAATCCTGTGTGTGTGTGTGTGTGTGTGTGTGTGTGTGTGTGTGTGTGTGTGTGTGTGTGTGTGTGTGTGTGTGTGTGTGTGTGTGTGTGTGTGTGTGTACTACAACTAGAATAATCCACCAGAAAATGCTTAAATGCAGGGCTGTGGTTTGACAGTATGGAGGAGTTGAGCATGCATGAACCACATAGAAACGAGTCTTAAATAAAAGTATTTTATCTCTAACAATTGTTTCTCTGCTGGTGTGTCAAATGACATACATGAAAAGGGACAGGATGAGTAACTGCAACAACGAATATCCCAATGATTCACAATAAACAAAAATAAATACTATGATTTAAAAACTACCTTTTTTATCAGATGCAGTTCCCTTTATACATTGTTTGGACTAAAATCACAACTTAATGTCTATTATTGCAGCCATAATGATGACATAAGCTGATCCACTTTGATTTAGATGGTGTTGGTCACTGTTTGTTTCTGGCCGAGTCAGTACAGCAGGTGCCTCCCTCATTGACTGGCATGTTAATCAGGTGGGATTAGCCCTCAGTTGAGTACAAAAGTGATGGAAAATGGTTTGAATTACATGCTAAGCCCCCACTGGCTGTAGTCCTCCGCCCTTCGCTTGGGAGGGTCATCCGTGGGATAAAGTTGGTGTTTTCATCCACGTGCCAGCGTGTGCCTTAGTGTGAGACATACACACATGGGCCAATCTTAATTGCAGACACATCCAGTGTCAGAGTTTTACCCCTGGGAGTGACTTCATTAGCTTTTTTTGGCTTTTCTGAAAGGACACATTAGTTAACTAAAAGGCCAGGCTCAGATCTCAGACCCTCACCAATGCCAATGACATAAGTGAAAAATAACTTGTGTATCAGCCCTGTAATCTGCACCCCAGTTGTTCCTCCTTGTCCCATGCTGTACCCTTCTTCCACGTTTCATGATAATCAGACTTTGTGTAATTCTGTTTAAAAACAAACAAACTCAACCAAAAACAGAACAGTATATAACAAGTTGATGTGTGGAGGGATGGAGGAAGTTGAAAAAGATGGACAGGAAGGGTCTTGCTGGCTCGAGGCCCCCCCTTGGTGTTTTTTGAGCGACATGTAATCATCGTGTTTGTCCTCTGAGCCACAGACGGCCTGGATGAAAGAAGTCATGCCAAAGCAATAGATCAGTATCTCAAGGACAGTTTACCTGCGTCACAAACTAGAATGGCTTTGGGACAATTACTTTTACCCCTTTCCTGTCAGTCAGTTGTCATACCACCTGTTATCCTCCTCTACCACAGAAACATTCAAAAATCCCCCACCCCGAAGTCGCTCATTGCCCCTCTGCCAGGTGGTCCAGGCTTCATTATCATCAGAAAACTGCATCATCTGCACAGACAGGATGAAATCCCTTCAGTGGATGAGGGAAGGTTAAATGTTTTAGACATCCAAGAACTGGGTTTGTGTCTGGAATATGTGAGTAAGGAAAAGTGAATGTTAATGAGGTGCCTCTTAATAAAATCTGAGGATCTATGCTTCTCAAATAAACCAACATCTGATAGGACACTGGGATTGAACTTTTCTTTAAGATCAGTTTACACATTCTTCAAAATTGAAGCCTTCAATGCTTGAGTTATACTTCAGCAGTGAATTAAGCAGTGTCAGAAGCTGTAAACCTGAAACAGATGTTAATAGTTTCATTTTTATCAATACACATCTGATCATTAATATTAATCGTGCAGCTGCCAACATCGAGTCATCATACCAGCGTAAAGTTAATTGCAACTCTTTTTTTTGCCTGAAAATATCTTATTCAGCGTTTGGTTGAGTACTTTGGTTCTACCCTCTCCCATCACTTCTGGTTCCATAACATGGCCTCAGCCAAAAACCAATATGGAGACCGCTTGATTCCAAACTTGAGGCTTACAAACCATAGTCCACAAACCAAGGGTTTGACATCATAGTGGCTACATGCACTTGTTAAATACAGTCTATAGTGGGAAAGCTGTTCCTGTAGATTTTCCTTTGAATTCAGCTTTTTAAGATTTTTAGCCCCAAAAACCAATTGGGCCATTGGGCTCTAATTTTTAGGGCGAAGCTATCTCAGGGACAGATACCCCAAAAAGTAATTGCAGGACAACAGACTCAAAATTAGAGGCATACAGGGTCCACAGGTTGTTGGCCTTCTTGGTTGAACTAACTATTTAATAAGAATCTGTGTGACCACAGATAAGAAACAGGGAGTATACAGTTGATTTTCCTTGGATAAATAAATGTCTATGTGATGTATTTCCACAAGCTAAGATACCGATATCTGCAGTGTTCCCAGAATGTGTACACACACACACACACACACACACACACACACACACACACACACACACACACACACACACACACACACAGATGCTTCATGAATAGAGAGTAGAGTCATTTGAAATAAGTGTTGTCCATGCGACCAGCAAAGTGACTGTCCTCTGCGGAGGAAAGGGGTAATTCTCTTTCACGAGTCATTAACCCTCCTCATCTACCCTTGTGTGTGTTTGTGTGTGTGTGTGTGTGTTGAGCATCTGCCGCAGCCAATGAGAGGCGTTCATCAGTCTTGGATCGTTCCAAATCCAGCATACTATACGATGGCGTCTCCTTTCTGTCTCTTCTCTTGTCTTGGGACCAGCTCTCATTTCCTAATTTTTCTCCTCCTCCTTTATGTCATTCTTTCCTTTTCTCTCCCTATCTCAGTCTCTCGGTGATAAAGAGTCACGATCACTCTTGTTTTTGGCTGATAAACCATTTGGTGATGGAAACCTGATTTAATTTCCCTCCCATTCAGCCAGCTCTGCTGCTGTTATCATTTGTTATGCAAAATAGGTTATAATGGCCGCCATTTTTCTATACCTCTGGAAATACATGAATGAGATCATGACAATGGGATGATTTGTTAAATAATAATGTGTGCTCCCTGCCTATATGGTTGTAGGTCGATGTAATGAGTGTACCTTTTCCACTGCTGTCCCATGTGTCATCATTATCATCAACTGATTATTTTGACAGCCACAGCCATCATAGTGATGACTGTGCTTGCTGTGTATCAGTAATCACACACCATAACCTTTGCCTGCCATCTATCTATAATATGTTCCATAAGTAATAACAGATAAATATGAATCCTGACATTTTTTAAATTACATTATACTAATAAATAGAGCAAAGCTGGGAGTCAGTTCATGACCATTTGTCAGATAGTGTATTTGGTCATATTTATACAAAAATATTGAGTGTTTGGAGCATAATGGCTATATGGATCGGCAGCAGATTAGTGGATTATACGGAAGGGGCAATTTAAGATGTTTTTATGAATGGTGTTGCTCCGTGGGAAGCTAAGGTCTCTTTTGGGAAACTATCCTGTGCTGAACATAATAATACAGAAAAACTAGTGTCTCTTTTAGGAAGTATCAACACATTCACTTTTTTCATCATAACAGCTTACAACAAGCAGCTCAGTAGGACGTTTCACGTTTTTATTTCAATCAGTAGAGTCTTATTTTGCTTTACAGTAAGAAACATTTATTGACGTGTGAACAAGATGATATAAATGTGAATAGTCTTTGGCGCTTAGACCCCAATCGTGCTATCATACGAGTTGCAGCCGTAAATTGCAACCCCCTCTAGGCACTGGTGGTTCTGTTGATGGGATTGGATTTGATGAGGAAATGGGATGAAGAGGATGCTGAAGATCTGGATTTGACGAGGAGTGGACTTCTGATCAGCTCACACTGGGCACTGGATATGATGACAGGAGGTGGGCCGCAGCATTAAAGCCTGAAATGGCAGCTGACTGCAGGAGAGAGGAGAACAGATTTAAAGTTCTACTGCAGCGCGATGATTGGCTGTTGGAGATCATGGCACAATGTAGATTGGTTAAGAGTGGGTGCCTGTTATCAGCTGATTAGATGCAGCTGAGGAGTGATGGTTGTCAAGCTGGTATTCATGACTAAACTTTAGCTTCATTTTGTCACTGTGCCTGCCCAGATATGGAAATTAGCATATTTAGAATATATATATATATTAGAATATTTTACCTACAATATGGCCTTATATAACCTTAGACTGTAAGCACAAACATCCTTACTAATAAAGTGAAGGATAAAGTCGAAGCCCATTTAAAAGATCGTACAGCAGGAGGAGAAATTGTGATCCTTTTTAATTTGCACCAGCATGGGGGGTGGACAATGCTTTATTTTCATTACAAACATCTGTAGGGCAAAAAAACTCATGCCACACTTCATTTTGTTGATTTTGCCTCAGCTTTCCAAACTACATACCCACACATGCTGGCTGAAAAGATGCTGTCATAATTCGTCTTGAGTCAGAAATCTTGTGGGATGGATGATATTAACTCTATGACTAACTTATCACCCAATAAGAGTGTGTCAGCTTTAATTTATCAATTTGTGCTCTCTGCTCCTTACTGCATCTCTCGCACGTCACTGTTTGATATAAAAAAAAGAGGCAAACATAAAACCGTCCAATACTAGTTGATAATCCTCTGCCAGGGGGCCTGCAGGGTTTAAGCTCCAGGGTTTGCTGTTGTCCCGGGGAGAGAGATTGAGCTCTGACAGTGAGGCTCCACTCTCTTATCTCTGTGTTTACCAGAATTTAGTTTGTTACAGTCCGTCTGTTTCTCTGTGTGACCATCATGGCATCAAGCTTGTGCAGCAACAGCTGGATCAAACTCCGGCTTAATAACTTTTCCAGCAAAACACCTACAAAAAACAATCAAAACAACCTGGACAGCTGGAGTGAATGTCTCCCTGTTCAGGCCCCAGAAGTCAGTCACAGTTTAGCTGGTGACTGCTGTTGATTTTGAAGTTATACTTGTCAATAATTCAAGTAGACAAGGCCAACATTCAGAGTGACTGTACAACCATACATCACACAGCACCTAAGTATAGTGCTGCTGTGACATACAGTGACATACTCACCTGTCATCACCGTATCCACTGATCCATCACACTATTCTAAGATTGTAATGTGTAAATGGCCAAAGTGGGACAACAACAGCTTATCATTGTGTCACACTGATGGGGGGAACTTCTGGTAATCAGCCAGGTTGGATAGGTTACTTTGAATAATGTACGAGTTCCTTTAAAAATGTCTTGTACTGCCATTGTTATAATGACATACAGTATCCATCAAAGGGATAACTCAAATTACTCCGATTATATATTTTGTAACAGTACTTTGATATTGACCAATGATTGTTGGTTGTATTTTTCATTTTTCGTTTAATTTGGATTATAAAAAATATTTATATTTGTGACTTTAACCGGAAAACAATAATCAAGGACCAGCCTGAACTCCAAAAACAAAACATGTATAATAATATAGCAAAATATGGATTACTCAAACTTTTCTGATCATCTTTCCTGCAACCGTACTTTGAAATTGGACATTCATTGTTTCAGTTTTAATTTTGAAAATGTTCTCACCCCAATCTCCTAAAACTAATAAACCTAAATATACTGTGACAATATTAAAAAAATACAAGTCAGAGTGAAAAACGGAATTTCCCCATAGGGGGATACATGAAGGTTTATCTTCTTCTATCTTCTTCTAAATAAGGTAAAAAAAAACATAACATTATTATTTAAAGTGCACCTATCATGCTATTGTTAGACAATAGCATACTGTAGGTCTCAGATATATAAAAAAACATGTCTATGAAGTGTTTTGCTCCAGAAAACAAACAGATCACCCATTCTAGCCATGCCTCATATCCCTCAATTTCACTTCCTGTTTCAAAAGTGCTGATTTTGGGTATAAAGCTTAAAAAAAAAATTGATGAAAAAAAAGGAGGGGGCTGAGCTCAGGCGGGACCGGGCAGCTACTTTCTAAACTCAATACTGCCGTGATGAAACGCCATATCATGGATTATCAAGGATTATTTCTGAAACAGTATGGAGCTCAAAGGCTTTCTCTCTTGCCGGTTATACCACAAGGTGAGTTCCTTTTTATTTCCTGCTTCTTCACACACATGCTCTCCAGTACAGGTTAGCTCTGAGTGTTAGCGATGCGAATGTAAACACCGACCATATTATGTCCAAAACAGTCAGCATTGTTTCTGATAGCAACTTTCTGATACTGCCGTGGGTCCACATTTCCGATATTACGTCATATCGGACGCAAATCTGGTTCAGCTCCGTTGTACCCCCGTTTTTAGAGATTTGGGCGCGGAGGAAAAGAGTGTTTTATTTTCTGACGCTGCGTGAGTTCCCTGAAACACTGTGGACACATTTATGTATAAAAGACATAAAAAAGTGCATTTTGCATGATAGTTCCCCTTTAAGTGTTTAGCCAGTACTGACTCCCAAAGGCCTGCTGTCTACGCCTTGCTGGTCTCTAGAGCATCTCGTGTAAATTAGGTCCTGTGTGTTCGTGCCCTCACTGTAAACATGCTCATTAACACCTTGCCTAGCTACTGCAAGGTAATCCTCTGCTAATAAAGAGCTAGTAGTACGTTTATCCCTCTGCAGTTTGATCGATGAGCACATTTGGCTCTGTCACTACTGCCAAGATGATGAAGAGTGATGAGGAAGGCCCCTCAATAGCTTTCAACCCGAAAACACATTAGGAAACAATCCTATAACCAACAGTAAATTGCTGTACACCCATACACGCATGCACAATCTGTTTTAGTGCCCAGTGCTCGTTAATTGATACGGTGATGAAACTATTTTCCTTCAGGAGTCATTCCAGCAGTTATGGCTGATGTGGAGGCAGCAGCGAAGTGTTTTGTTATAAATAGCCCGTTAATTGAGAGTGGCAACCTGATTGATTCCCTTCACTTCCCGTGAGAGCTATTGACGACTCACAGACATTATCACACATCACACACAATCATGAAAATGGCTCCTTTCTCACAAACGCTTGATTCATACGCACACACATTGTCTCACACGGTGATATAAGTGTCTGCCACCTAATTAGCCTAGTTTAACAGTGTTAATGTGTTCCTCGGGGTCTTTTACGTGCCGTTACAGAAGTAGCGGGAAGATGTGCCGGCAACTGCAAAGAGGGAGGGCGAATGGTGTCTGTGCTGGTGTGTGTTGTTGTGTAGTACAACTGGCACTTTAGCACTACATCATTTCATTACACCCAGCCATGCTGCAGAGGAGACTACAACCCTAGATTCGCAGGTCCCTCAATGTTCTTGCTATACAAAGAAAACTGGCAATACGCTTAAAGGCAAAATCAGGTGATGATAACGTAGTCAGCTAGTGGTGTGCCGAGTGAAGAGTACAACGTGGGGTTTAGCTGTTCAGGGTGGATGTGGTCACAGTGCAACTAAATTGACCAACAGAGTTCAAAGGTCATGGTACTTTTTCTTTTACAAGTCACAAGAAGGACTTCACAACATGTCTGGTGTAGCAGACAAATACATAAAGGTTTCAATTAGACAGCAGGGTTCTTCTGTCAATATAAACATGCTACACATTGTAAGATTAGATACATTACTGTCATGGAAAACAAGAAAAACATAGAAGTGATGACCCAGTGTCCTATTGGGTATTCCCAATGTTGACAGGCATTTGTTATAATGATGAGATTTGTTATGTCGGTATGCCAGGTGCTGTTAACTCGGTTGGCGTAAAACTATAGCTTTGTTATTGTAACTTCCTTTGAGCTAGATCAGATGAGTGAATAGTAATTCATGTGTTATTTAAAAGCGTAATTATATTCACATTACTGGCTGAAATAAACAATTTGTTTTTGTGGGATGTCAGTGTTTGTTCCTTTTTAAATGAAATTCTAGTGTCCTGTTTCTCTGTTAAAAGTTTTCATGTGATCCAGATACCACTCAGAGGTTTTGTAAAGCTGATCTATTACTGGGGATGTATCTATTAATTTGTCTTTTTTGCTAAGCCTGCTCACTTGAGCTAGTCAGCTCTGACCCTGTTTATGACCGTGCTTTGGAGAGCATCCAAACACAGAATGAGCCAGTAGCCTTTCTGTCAGAGCGTTAACAAAGCAGATACACTTCCTCATCAAAGTTTTGGCATGGATAGTATCCATGTTACAGAAGGGTACCCGCCTGGTGCCAGTCGCCCTCCACCCTCACTCCCACTGCTCTTCATCTCTGTCTTCATTCTTCTCTGCAGGGGCAGCCAAGTACAGCCTCACTCTGATTGGCCCATCAGGAGCACAAGCTCAATAACTCGCTCACATTCGACCTGATTATAATCTCTTTCATACATATGCAGTAGACACAAAGGGTAGCATTTTAAATCCGGAAAATCTGTCATGCTGTTAGTAATTGTTGTAATTTTTTGAAAGTATGTCCGGCCTTTAAAATAGCTGCATAAAAAGACAACTTGGATCAGCGGTGTTGAACAATAACTTGTTGTTACGGATTGTGTGGGAAGCAGGACCCAAATGCAGATAAACTGAAAAAACTCCTTTATTTCAAGGCTATATGATACAAACAACGACAAAACAGAACACTCACCGAAGAACTAGTCATGACACAAGACGAACCGACAAAGACAGACAGAAAACCCAGAACTTAAATACACACAAGACTAATCACACAACAAGACACAGGTGAGGAGGGAGGAGAAAACACAGGGGCCACAGGTGAACATAATCAGACGATTAGACACACCAGGGAAACTAACAACAGGAGGAAAAACACAGGGAAAAGGACCAGACAATAAACAGGAGGAAAACATGACAGGGAGAACAACAAAAAACACAAACCTAGACATAGAAACGTGACATAACCTAAACATACAAAATTACAAACGTGACATAACCCTAGGAGTGTGACAGTTGTTCTGTAAAACTAAAATATACATGAAGTACTGTAATTTAAGGTAACTTTTATTAGCTAATGCTAATTCTTTGGAACAAGTGGATTGAATCTGCAAAGGCTTTCCAACCCCCGCAGATTTACACTTTAACTCCAATATATTCCCAAGTGAAGGACTTGTTGACAAACAGATCTAGATTATCTATATCTAGATTTGGATTAAATTAGATCATTGGATCAGATGAAATCAGAGATGTGGACAGGATAAATCCAGAGAACACACTAACATTATTATGTGGCGTGTTACAGCAGGGATCAAGAGCAAGAGTCATTTGTGTCTTTGTGGTAGGTGAGATGCATGGAGGTTTACAGTCTGTGTGACGTGGGAACTCTTTAACAGAGGCCAGAGTTAATGTGTTGAATGAACTCAGCAGGGACTGTGTGCGTCACTACCATCTATTCACCACATCTTTTTTGCAGCATTGTTCTCCTTTCAACTCATTTACTCTCCCCTGGTAGCACTGCAAAGAGGCAATTCAAGTTACTCATAATATCCTATTTTAACACAATTCAATCCTAAAGTCTTTCATCGTTTTAAGCACAATTTCTATGCCAATATTAAACATTTTTCAAGTTGAAAGTATGCCATGCAGTGACAATTCACAAAATATTTTCTTTTGTTGAACATTTTTTAAAGCATTTCTTTGTTTCTCAAACTACAAATCTATTTTACTCTATATAATAGTGTTACACATACATATATCATATGGTTGACTTGAAGTAGATTTTAAACTGGGGAGAGTGTGCGAGCCCTATTTTAAGAGCACACAGTCTCATTGTTTTGTTTTTCTTGCCTTCAATTCTGCTCTCTTCCATCAAGTTTCTGGCTACAGGCAGCAGCTGTTTTCAGCAAAACCCTCCGATAACACACTGTACAATGAACTGTAAAGCTATACATAGTGTAGCATTTGGCAGCTGAAGAGCAAGGTATTTTATCAACAGTTGGTGCTGGTTGCTTGAAGGAGCTTGAACAATGGCCTTACATTCATCAGTTGGCCAGAAACATGACTTATGAATGAGTGCTAATGTTGCACTGTGGATGCTAGATGTTTAGATAAGTAACAAATAATAATACATTTGCCAAACCAACTCTTCTAGTTCGCAAAATGTAAATGTTTTTAACTTTATCCACGGCTAACCAGTTACAAAAATAAGAGAAATATTGAGATACAGTTTTAAAAGGTTTCCTGACTCCACCTCCACATTTGTTGTTGGATGTTAAAAGTTGCTCTGGATTACACAATAAATCTGCTTTTGTGTTGAAGGGATTTGTTTGCAGTGCAGCAACCATGTTAAGCCCACTCTGTTTACCAATATTCTGAGGCTTGTTTCTGTAACTGTACTCATCTCCCCAGCATCTATATTAAAATGCCCCCTCCCAAATCTTTACATTTTGTTTTGTTTTTCCCTGTGAATATGGCAACATAAATTAGGAGTACTTTCAGTTCTGGGAAAGTAATCCTTACTCTTTGTTGGAGCTGGCGGTGGGGAATGTGATGGATGCTGGGGAAGCTTATTGGCAAGGACAGCTTGCATGCCAGCATCAACACCAGAGTTGATCCCTGGATAATACAGTTGGATACTCACGCTTAGATAACGCAACACACACACACACACACACACACACACACACACACACACACACACACACACACACACACACACACACACACACACACACACACACACACACACAGCTATACATGTGCCGCTGAATTAAACTCACTTACCCACATGCTGAAAGAGCATTTCGGCAGCAGCGATTCTTTATCTCCCTTTATTGGGACTTTGGTCTTTCCTCTGAGACAACTTTCTGCAGCACCGATGGCGTGTGTTTCACTCCGTGTGTGCATGTGCTTATGTTTAGTTTTATGTAGTCTGGCGCATTTGAAATCACAGCATCTCGATGTTCAGGCTGCTTGGTTTCCTGCAAAAAATCCACATTTGATGCCAGGCGCTTTGAGTAAAAGTTGCTCTGCTGTTTGCGTGCTCGCTGAATAAATATCTCCGTCTCTAAATTACATTTGTTTACAATGGAGCAGGCAATTTGTCAGTGTGTCGAACCACATGTGAGGGAGACTCAGCTCTCCTTGTCTAATGAATTCCCTCCGATAGAACTAATGTCATTAAGGACAGGTAGCGATGAGGCTAATGCAATCACTTCCTCGCAGTAATTACAACTGTCCCCAGCCGGGGCCCAGATACGACACAGCGATGAAAAGTAGCAGCTCATTAGGAGTGCTTGTAAGAAATACGGCGTAGGCACCTCTTCTCTTGAACGTGTCATCAGGTAGATTCAGTGAGTGGAAAACATGTGTTGAATCTGGCAGTGTAAAATCTACTGGAAATGTAATTCTTTTTAATGAGGCAGGACAAAAGTGTCACCAAGCAACATCCTTCACTCCCATTCTCAAAGTGTGTGTCCAGTGTGTGCCAAGGTGAACAGAGGAGGAAGAGGTGGCAGAAAAGGTGTTACTGTGTCTCTGTCTGGCTCTAAGGGACATCCTTAGTTCATTTTATGTACTACAATACTTGTAGTTGTTTGATCCTATTCATTTGAACATGTTTAAAGCGTTTTTTAATCGATATTATGTATCTAACCTTAAAGGAGTTTGACATTGCAGTCTTTTTTATTACACACATCTTAAATATACTTTACTGTATATTTATTAAGGTTTTCAAAATGTTATGTCAAAATCAGCAATCTTCAAACTAACGTTTTTGAAGAACATCTTAAGCTTTTAAGGCAAGACTGTTTTTCCGTAGGCGGTATGAAAGCATTACAACAACAATTTTTAACCTAACGCAACACTGACTTGTGAGGTTACATGCTGCTGGAGAAGGGGAAGACTGTTTTAATGTCATGACAGCAGGGCTTCTTGACTTTCACCCCCTGTTTTCCCAGCTTTTTCTGAATCTTTTTTCTTGTCTTCAGTTGTTGGTTGCTGGTAGATTCCTCTTAAACTCTGCTTATAAAAAGCCCTGTGAGGAAATGTCTGCTGCTCTTAGAGGCTGTTCCTAGCTGCAGGTGTTATCTGATTCACTGTGGTGCACTTTATATCCAAAGACTTTGAAACATCTGCTCACTTGTTTAAATATGAGTGACATAACGTGTTTACATGGAGGAAGTCGTGGCTGTTTTTGTCTTTTTGTAAATATACTTTGTGCTGTGAATGCAGGAATGTGCAAGTAGAAAAGGAAGTCACTCTATAAGAAACCATTTTCAGTCTGTGTATGAAAAACAATGTTACACCTGTGCCCAACTCCATCCCTCTTCCTCCTCTCTTCTGTCCTAAAGGCAATCTGTTCTCTCCCCATCTCCATCAGTCATGCTATCCAGCCTAGAGATAACTCTCTGCAGAGTGTATGCAATGCCTGTTTTTCACACTGTGTAGGAAAATAACATGGTCTTCACTGCTGTGTCTGAGCTTGTATAGATAACTATTGGAGCGTATTAGACAATAATTGCATGGGTTTTATAGAATCTGATGAGTTGATAGAAGACCATCATTCTTAATTAGACTTTTTCAGCATTTTTAAATATATGCAAGAATAGAGTCTCTTATCTCAAAGCAAACATGCATTTACCCTCCTTGAAAAATCTGTATCCTGCATGTCAGCTCTGAATTAATCCTATTCCCAAGATATCTGACAGAACACGCAACACCAACTGTGTCTTGATACTGATACAGCTGCATGAAGATTTACGGTCAGAATGACACAAGCCTAGACTTTCCTCTGTGATGGTGGACTGAAATGTTCTGGCATCATTTTGAGTCAAAGTGAGTGAAGGGAAGGCCAAGGCTAGTCAGCTGGCTACTAACAATTCTGAGTGATTATCTGATTTATACAACCAGCAGTGGCAAATGTCTTTGATGCCTTTTCTGAATCTGGTCTTCAGAATTCCTGAGAGTTGACCAAGCACCAGTGGCATGGCTCCTACACTGCCCTCTTTTTTCCGTAAAGCCAATGGATGCCAGGATAGACATGCCCACTCCTTGAGAATTAAATGGATTTATTCCTGGCTGGTAACACATTTTTCAACACTTCTTCCAAATTCTGCTGCGTGTTGTTAGGATGTTTCAGAGCTTGTCAGATGCTTGCTGAAACGTGCAATATTAGGGTAACTGCAACAAAGTACACACAACAATCTATTTACATCTGAAAGGGTTCGGTTAGCTGCAGAATAAATTGTGTGTGTGTGTGTGTGTGTGTGTGTGTGTGTGTGTGTGTGTGTGTGTGTGTGTGTGTGTGTGTGTGTGTGTGTGTGTGTGTGTGTGTGTGTGTGTGTGTGTGTGTGTGTGTGTGTGTGTGTGTGTGTGTGTGGCTGAGCCTGGGTTTGTCCATGTCTAAGTATATCTAGTGTTGTATGGAACCCCTCCCAGTGTCTGTGGTTACTCCTATTGGGCAGTTCCCCAATTGAGTCTGTGGTGGAATGTGAACAAGGCGAATATGGGACTGTTTTTCCTGTATGGGCTAACTTTAGCAAACTTTGGGCAGACAGATGTTTGAATAGTGGTGCAAAAACTAGACTGCTCTGTTCTTTTTGTGGTGGAAAAATGAAAAGGGCCACACCGGATGGAGTCAGCATTTTCAGCACAGCGGTTGTTTTCCTTTTTTTTTTACAAAATTGTAAAACCTAGTTCTTGGCATCCAGGAAGGGAAGTCAAATATGTAACATAACAAGAAAGACAGTTTAAAGAGACAGGACACACGACTAGCATTTATGAAATGTTGATCACAAGGTTACAGGAAAAAATGCAGTAGTACTTAAAGTCACAATGTAAACATTGCTTTATTTTTAAGGTGTTTTGAAGGACTTTTAAAAGATGAATGATGCCCCTAAAACTGGAGAATGTAATGTTTGCATCTTAAAATAATAATGGCAATATAATGCAACACGAAATAAAAAAATAAAACCTGTATAGACTGACCAACTACACTGAACAAAAATATAAACGCAACACTTTTGTTTTTGCTCCCATTTTTCTTGAGATGAACTCAAAGATCTAAAACATTTTCTATATTCACAAAATAACCATTTCTCTCAAATATTGTTCACAAATCTGTGATAGTGAGCACTTCTCCTTTGCCGAGATAATCCATCCCACCTCACAGGTGTGGCATATCAAGATGCTGATTAGACAGCATGATTATTGCACAGGTGTGCCTTAGGCTGGCCACAATAAAAGGCCACTCTGATGCTTTCTTTACTGTGTTCGGCAAGTGAAACTACTTTGCTTTAGATTCGTGTGTTTTTTGAACGCGAGAAGGACTTCTTATAGTAATGATGATAGGTAAGCTCCCTACAGAATATTGCGCCGAATGTAATGCATCTTAATAGAGGAATATAAAGACAGTGAGAATGATTTACTCCGTCCTGAGTTTTTTTGATTATCTCCGGAAAAACGTCTTTATCCATATGAAGCTCATCTCCCTTGCTGTTGTATTTTGGCTGCTTTTAAGATCTCATAATGCAACCAACACAGCAGTAGCCAAGCGCTTTGGGTGCTAATTCGTAACTGGGAGGAGAAGCTGTGCCTGACTTTGCTTTGATGAAATATGTATTTCCTGACAAACTGTCCCAAGTTAGATTATGCGTGTGTTTCATTAAGTACACATCGGCAGGGCTGTCTACTCCATTTTATTGTTATGTCTTGAAAGTATCAGCAAAAAGTGATATCTTCAATAGGGTTTTAATGTTTTTGGCATCTTAGAAACTAAGTGAATGGCAACTTAGATTTGATTGGACACACCAAGACAGGGAGAAATAATAAATGTGAATGTATGAACAATGAACAAGAAGTTGTAAAAAAAAATAAACCTCGTATAAGTTGTTCTTGACCAATATCACATTCTGGCTAGACAAAAATATCTAACGCAACACTTTGTTTTGCTTCCGCATTTTTCTTGAGATGAACTCAAAGTTCTAAAAACATTTTCTTAATTTCGCACAAAATAACATGTTCTCATCTAAATTTTGTTTCGCATACTAGAAGATAGTGGAGCATCATCTCTCTCTTTTTCTGCCTGAGCTCTATCCATCCTGTAGGCAACCAGGCTTACGCCTCTTGGTGTGGCATGAATCAAGATGCTGCTTAGACAGCATGATTATTTTGCACAGGTGTGCCTTGGCCTTGTGATCCACAAATAAAGGCACTCCTGAACATACATTTTTGCCTTTGATTGCGGGGGGGTCCCTTGGGGGGGTCCCGAAAACCCAGTCAGTATCTGGTGTGAGGGTTAGGTTAGGGTTAGGGTTCAGGTGTTAATGTTGGTGTGTTCGGAAGTGAGGGCCTGTTATTTATCGTCTAAGTTCACCATAACTTACGCTTGCCAATACAATAACCACCCCCTAAACTAACCATTGGGCACTCGAATTCACACAACAAGTGCTACATTACCCTAACCCTAACCACTAACCTAATCCCTAACCCTCCACAGTACTTGGCAGCAACATGTATTGACCTGGGTTAGTAGTGTCATTGCCTATCATGACCCCCCCCCAATAAAGCAAACTGCAACGTTTAAAAGAGTGGCCTTTTGTTATTGTGGCCAGCCTAAGGCACACCTGTGCAATAAATCATGTGTCTAATCAACATCTTGATATGCCACTCCTGTGAGGGTGGGATGGATTCACCTTCGGAAAAGGAGAAAACTGCCACTATCAACATAATTTTTTTCAGATTTGTGACATATTGCGAGAAATGGTTATTTTGGTATAATAGAAAATGTTTTTGATCTTTGAGTTCATCTCATGAAAAATGGAAAGCAAAACAAAATGTTGCGTTTATATTTTGTGTTCAGTGTAAATGTATTAGTCCAATAAATCACTCACCATTCTGGCACAAGATATGATTATGTATTAGTTATGAGAGATCATAAAATAGGTCTATCATCTTTTTTGATTTTGCCAAACATTAATATGCGATCACATGCAGATAGGCAGATGTTTTTCCTCATCCTGCTGTAAACCTTCTCATACACCACATCTTTAAAACTCCATTCACACCATCTTTTCTCTACAACTCTATCAATTAACATTAAACCGCAAAGTTTGTCACATTAAATAAGAAGGTTTAGCAAATGCAGGATCGTGTGGATAGTTTGCATATGTAATTGTGGATGTGCGTACACACAATGTTAGACCATCCGACACTCATTAATAGCTGTTCTCTGGGGGCTGCATGTTGGAGAAGTGGAAATATATCAATCTGGGACCAAGCACAGAAGTGAAGGATAGAGAATACAGACACACACATTGTGTACTCCGTGCCTGTGTGCGTGAAAGGCATTTAGAAACTGCTTGTTGACTGGATGCTTTGCATGTTGGGAGGAAAACAGGATTCAAGCTTCGAGATTCAAAGGCTTTATTGTCACATGCACAATAGCTGCAGCGTAGTTGTTGGCAAAGACAATCTTAAATCCCAGGCTCCAACAATGCAATATACAAAAGACACAAAAAGAAGCCAGGAAGTAAAATAGTGTAAGAGAAAACAGTGGCTCAGTCTGTAGGGACTTGGCCTTTGAACCAAATGGCTTCTTCTTGTTCTTCTTCTTCTTTTTCTTCTTCTTAAACAGCATAGGGGGTTGAACAGCAAACTCACAGTGAACAGCAGGATGAAGATGTTTATCCCAGCCAGAGTCAACCAACCTCGGATAGTGGAACAAGACTGTGACTGGACATGGCCTCTGTTCAGGGTGTTGCCTTGATGAACCAATCATTTTTTTAAATGCTTGTTTTTATCTGGTCAAATTATGTCTGGAAGATAGAAGCTAAAATGTTAATCCAGTGCTTCTGTCCAGGGTGAAATATATCCAGCTTTGGAGGGATTGGAATAAAAAGATACCTCAAATGCTGTAAGTGGCCATCGGCTCTGCTTCATTAGCAAAAAGAGGGACTCAGGCTAAAGAACCTGATTTGATTTAGATAACTTGCCTTCCATCTGATGCTTCAAGCCCAACTTTACATTTGCAACCCACTAATGGAAACGTTTCTAAGTGAGTGTTGTTAAAGTCCAGTTTCTATCATGTAAGAAAAAGTCTCAATATCCCAAATTGAGACACTCTACTTGTAAATTAACATTAGACTTGACCCAAACTACAAGTTTACATGAATCTACATCAGCAGAGGGACGCAGTAATCCTTAAAATAAACCTGTGCATATTATCCATTAGGCCATGGAACAGATTTTTCTGACTAGTAAAATGTATGCAGGTTTATTGACTTGTTATGAAAGCCTTCCTGTCTTTATTAGCCTGTTTCTTTATTTAGAACCCCCCCCCTCTCCTATTCATCACATCTGTCCCAAATATGTAAATGCAATATGTCAGGATCCCTTTGAGGGAATGTATTAAAATGATGCACAGACTTCCACTTATATTCAAAGATGAACTGGTTACACTTGAACAAGGTCACTGTAAGACAGTGGTTCTCAAACTTTTTCTGTCAGGCCCCCCCTTTGGAGAAAAAAAAAAGTCGGGCCCCCCCAACACAAATAGTCAGGCTCAGTGGCGGCGCCAGAGATTCTATTTTGGGGGTGCTGTGGGGTAGCTTGACGTTTCATAGAGGGTGCTCAAACATTTAGGGTTTCCCATTAATNNNNATTTTTAGGCCAGGACACATTGACACACACTCATGCACAGGCAAACACTGCAAAAATAATGGCCTCCCTGTGCGTTGCCAAAGAACTGCTGCAAACAAAGATAAGAGAAAACACATCCATTTCTGTGCCACTGCTTTTGATTTGCTCTCAGGCCGGGGCTTGGGGTGACAGAGACTGCAAACACTGGGTCCTAGTTTCCACTCAGAAGCCAGCCGCACTGTGGTTTTAACTCCTTTTTTAATCGGCTCAGAACTGATTCCTGTATAATTACACTCATTACAGAACAGTAGCCTGGACTTGACATAATCAACACTGATACACTGGACACAAAGACATGGAGCTTCAAAGACCTCAGGCCCGTTCTGTAGTTGCAGTAATGACAATACAGCGGTGCTGATAGTAATGATACTTTGATGATGCCAATTTACAAGCGCCTTTGTACTCTCTTCTCTCTCTCTCTCTCTCTCTCTCTCTCTCTCTCTCTCTCTCTCTCTCTCTCTCTCTCTCTCTCTCTCTCTCTCTCTCTCACTTTTTCCATATATCTCCCTCTGTCTCTGCTATCACTGACCTGATGTAGTGAAGTGCCCCGAGCTCTGGTTGATTTTCAGGGAGATTTTGATCTTCAACCGCCTGATACATCAGATAAAATCTGAATCAGAAATCCTTTCTTCGTCCCGCAGCAGGGACATTCGCGGTGTAATAAAGGTACAGTGTAAATAAAGGCAACAAGAATAGATTTACAAATGTAATAAAGAGGTAAACTTGTTAATACAAAATAAATAAGTACACAACCATTAATAAAAGTAGCAGCATTTAGTAACTAACATAAAATGATTGAAGGATAACAGAATGTCCTTTCCCACAGTCATATTACATACAACCCTCTTTTTCTCTAAGCAGTTGATATCCTCTAAAGCAGTATGTCTGTCTACAGAATATGTTTGTTTTGGCTGCTGTGCTTTGTGTTGGCTTCATTGGATTACCTTTTTTATCAGGCTTTATTTTTTATTTCGGAAGCATGCTGAGTAGAGCACACATGTATTCAAATGTCCTGATTATATATGCATGTTTGCAGGCGTACTCACTCCTTGTTTACAGAATTTGAGGGCCAGTTTAGTTTGAAACTGCTCCTTTAACTGTCCACAAGCATGTCTGTATGCATGCATGAGTGTAGCTGTATCTTGCTGACAGTTTGTTTTGAATGCGTGAGAGTAGCTGTGTCCCATCCACTTGCACCCTCGCTGTCGGCGTCCCCCTCTCATCAGTGTGATTTAGGAGCTGCTAACATGCCTGTGGGGTTTGCACTGGTCCATCCTGAAGCCAGTTTTCTCCTGAACCAGGAAGAGCCGACGCCTCCATGCCAACTGTGTCCACAGTGGATGGGTGGGGGTGAACGTCGGGGTGGGTCGGTGGTTAGAGCTGGTTTGAGCCTGGGAAAGTGTGATAGTATTTCAGGATAAGTGAGCAGCAGACACAAGATCATAAATAGAGTTTTTATTGCGGGGCAGCTATGCTGGTTGAGCCTGGGTCTTTCAGCGAGATCAGAGCAGTGATTGATGGTTCCCATGTGCTGGGGGGGAGGGTGTGCGATAAAGGCGGAGGGGCACACCAGGCAGCGGAAACAGCAGACATGGCAACGCTGGCAGACCCCTGGCTCACACTTCCCCCCCAGGGTTACCCCCTGACAATCTCCTGTCCTGTGTCAGCCTACAAATGTGTGTGTGCAGACACAGTGGGGGCTCCTGTCTCACACAGCTTCTACCTGGAGCCGAGACCTTTAAAGTCTCCGCAGGCTATTCGTCTCTAACACAAACTCACTTACGCACATGTGAGAGCTGTAAAACCCCTTTGGATCCGGGTGATTCAAAGCCACTGTACACAAAGGTATCCTGTCCCGTTCACTCTCCAGGTACCGGGCACTTCAGAGTGAAGGGCAGGACACTCAGGGTTGGTTTAGAGAAACGGCCCCAGACAGGCAGCCATTTGTTTTGCTGTACAAAGTCTCAACAAAAAAACTAAACAAACTTTTTGAGTTAGATGAATATGATTTGTTTTTTTATATAATCTAAAGGAGTCTGTTGGGGTTGTGGACCAACACATTTTTTTTGGGTTGTTCTAATATATGAACACATTTTTACTGATTCAAACTGAAAAATAGTTTTTTTGTTCTGCTCCGCTGGCCTTTTCATCTCAGATATTGCTGTTTGCTTTTTGTAAGGGTGGCCATTTTTTATGATGATAAAGGGAACAGAGCATGCCAGATCAGCATCACTTATTAATTATCATAATATTGTTTAAAGTATAAGGCTGCAGGGATTAAGGGAGAGGGTGAGAAATGTGAGTTGATAAAGGAGTGAGAAATATTTACATTTACATATTTTAGGTGGTGCTGCTGAGAGACATTTAAAATTCCAAAACGACATGTTATATACATTTTAGAAGGTGGTTTGTTGTCTTTTTTGTCCAACGTTAATAAATATAGATGTCAAAATAAATTCATTATGTAATTGTTTCGTCCCAGAGAAAAAACACTTTTTTTATAGCCGTGATGACATGGCTCATTAAATATGTGTGACTAAATCAATAAAGTCCCAAAAATCTTATTAAGTTATAATTTAACAATCAGAAGCCTTTAAGCTTTTTTCTTAACATATATACAGTACTTAGGTGGATGTGGATCTAATTTAATTGTCAGTGACAAACAATCCACCAGGTGTGATCAGTCTCTGATTAAAATGCAGCTTAGTGCACAAGAGTAGAAATGACCTTGAGTCCTGCCCACTTCAGAGTAGATTTGGCAACAAAAAGCTGTAATTTCCAATATGATATTACCAAAACTGTATAATATTTAGCAGAACCCATCCCTCATAGAGAGCTAATTGGAAAGTTAAGTTATTCAGGGCCGCTTAAAGAAGTTTAAGTTCATAAATGACTCAAACTAAACTAAATCAACCCAAAATAACACCAAAAATGAGACAACTCAATCCTGAGTAAAAATGATATGTTCACCTACCAATACATTGGAAATATGAAATCACTTTGTTTCTGTAGCTCTATAACAATGTGGGTTTCACCCTGCAGATGTTTGAAATGATTCTCTAAGGTTAATATTATGCAAACCTGAAACACAGATAACAAAAATCCCTTTTTAGCTGCCAAAGCTTACGTTATGTTTTTGCTGTGAGAAAATCATATCTGTGCCAGGCTGGTCTCTATGGTAACAGCCATCATTATGCCATTTCTGAAGAAGGCTAAACTGCATCAAAAAGATGGCTATCATGAGGTTAAGACGCACTTCTTGGGCCATGGTCCTGCTTTTTCTCTTCAGCAACTCGGGAGATATTTGAGATCATATTATGGTCTGTTATATACAGTAGGCTATGAGTGTGCAATGAAGGACTGCCTCTCAGTACAAGGTGACAGAGGACAGAGGGACGTAATATTCTCTGTATGTTATGCAGGTCTTCACTTGAAGTTTTGTTTTTACAACCATGCTAATTTTGGGCGGCTAGCTGAGTTGTTTGGCAGGAGTGTGAGGAGGTTGCGTGGTTAAGGACCACAGACATTTTTTTCATTCAGTGCCAGTGAGCAGCATTGCTCAAAGCTTTTGAGAAAACATCTGATGGAGCCTCTTGAGTGCTCCCAGATTGGCAACTTGAATAGCAGCTTTCATGGAGGCGGCTTGCACTAATGTGTTTTGGAGCAATGGTGTGTGTGTGTGTGTGTGTGTGTGTGTGTGTGTGTGTGTGTGTGTGTGTGTGTGTGTGTGTGTGTGTGTGTGTGTGTGTGTGTGTGTGTGTGTGTGTGTGTGCCTGCGTGAATGCATGTATATGTGTGTTCGTGTGTTTTTTAACGCTTGTATGTATGTATGCATCATAGACTTCACTTTTTGGCTGTTTACATAAATAACTCGAAGCAGAGGCAGAAAGCTAGCAGCAGAAAAACACAGCTGGGCATATTTTGGGGACTTTTTCCAGCAGTGATGTCTCAATCCTTCACAGAGATATCTGTAGACCTACCTTTTTATTTATTTATAGAGACAGTAGCTGCACATGAAGCAAACAGCTCTTCTCTCTGACTGTGTATCCCGGGAGGGCTTTTTCTCTGACCAAAGAGTCCTCCATGGAAAAGCTGAGGGGTTTAAGCGGCTGTTTTCACAGAAATGTTCT
Organism: Notothenia coriiceps; assembly: GCF_000735185.1. NCBI lineage: Eukaryota > Metazoa > Chordata > Actinopteri > Perciformes > Nototheniidae > Notothenia > Notothenia coriiceps. Next base: position 16,763 of record NW_011361014.1, on the reverse strand, counting down.
TTTTCGACTGTCCTACTTTCCTGTTTACCCCCACCCCATGTATCCAGGTTATGACAAGTTATAGTGCTTGAACTAATGCTTATTTCCAATATGGATTCATATTGAATCTGCACATTATTGTAGGTTAATTGATTCATGTAGAGAGATGTCCATCCCAGTCAGTCCATAATGCAAGAATATTCAGTTTATTTTCTATAAAACAGAGAAACCAATTAAATATTCATATTTGAAAAACTGAAAATAGCATTAACCATGTAAGATCAGTTTATTTAATGAGATAGTTGATTTTTGAGGTTATCATAATAGCATAATTATTTTCTGTGTGCTTTTACAAACACAGTCAAAGAAAGACGTGTTTGAGCTTAAGCTCCCACAGACTTGTATATTTAATGCAGTTGCTGTTATGTCTGTAATTCCAGCATAATAATCTGAACCTTAATGTCGGCAGACAGAATCAAAGCTGTTTCATAAACCCCTAGACTCCCAGTTGATTTCCTGTTTGCTGATCTGATTCAGGCACCGCTTGGCTGAGATCCTCACAGAACAGCTACTGCTGCAGGGTTTTGGCCCGCGGGGGTGCACAGACAGCATGCAGTCATCAGAAGTAAAGCAGCCTGAAAAAGGGGCCTCACTGGTCCTCAGAGAGCCACACTGCAGAACTCTGTCTCCCCCAAGTGGTGCGCCACTGCAGCCTAGGACCACCGCCGCCTGGACTTCCCACTGTACATTGTGATCATGTCCATTTAATGCACACTCCCTTTTGCTTCCTGATGTCTTCATGAGCATGTGTATACGGTGCATGTGTCACTTTGTTCTGTTGGGGCTGACAAGTGCGACTTACATTATATGAGACACGAACAAGGTCAGATTCCACACGCTCCTCTGTAAAGCTTTGGGAATCGGGGGTATTTTTGCTCGTGTGTCCTCTGCAGCTACCAGGTTTGAACAGGCTGGCTTTGTACGCTGTGTGAGCCAGGTCATGCAAGACTGGGGAAAATGATACCTCCATCCACAGCAGTCTGAACACACTCGCTCTGTTCCATGCTGTGTTGAACATGCTAACAACGGGGCGATTCAGAAAGGGAGGTAGCCTCAGATATGTGAACTCTATGTTCATGAAGGGGTCTGACACCTGAGCAGTAAAGTGAACCTCTAAATAATATTCTCCTCTTCACTATGTTGTCCATGCTTTTGTATTCATCCCGTCCTCCTCTTCGATCACAGGTATGAAACGTCCGTACAGCCCATCACTTCTGCCGAACCCCGAGCTGGACAGGAGGGTGCTAGGCCTCGGGCTGGGGGTGCAGATGGATGGCGAGCCTTGCTGCGACACTGAGGATGAAGTACAAGACGAGGAGTCACCAGGGGGCGCTCTGCCTTCTGCACTCTGCAGAGCCAAAAGGGAGAGGAAGCAGCGGAGCTATACATTGTGTGAGGTCTGCAACATCCAACTCAACTCAGCCGCACAGGCCCTGATCCACTACAACGGCAAATCCCACCAGAAGAGGCTAAAGCAGATCAGCAACGGAAAGATGCCAAGTAGCACAGGTAGGCTACGTTCCACTGACCACCATGTTTGTGTTTATTGCTGCAAAATCTGATGTAAATGCAGAACATTGGATAAAGTCCTTTGCCTCTGGATCTTGTTACCCATGTCTAGCACAATACAGCCATGCATATTACCAGAATCCCACACAGTGTCCTCAGCACACTCTCACCAACCTCTGCCAATCCCCCTACGTGTATCCAATAGAAGTTAAACAAATGCAATTCTATTTGCTAAAATGTCTTCAGACAGAGCCTTGGGCTGAGGACACGCACACACACATCCACAAACACACATATACACAGAACTGGAGCAGTGCTGAGTGAAGTCAGCAAGTGAGACGCTAATTAAGTGCTGGTTGTGTTTGATGGTTGTGTTCCTGGGAGTGATGCGGCTGGAGTGACGTTAAGCGTTTTGTCATTCTAGTCACAGTCTGATTAGGACTCGGGCGCTTTGCTCTTTCTCCAGCCAACAGGAGGAAATAAACCCACAATGCTCACACAATTATGCAGACCGGCAATAAGCTCACACTCCACTTTCCAAAATAAAAACACAGGTATATACATTTGTAAACCTTGTTCAAGCTTAATTTGCCGGATGAGTAGATTTGTTGTAGCGACAGGTCGACTGTAAACGGAGGTCGCAGTTGTTCTCTGAGCTGGAAATTGTCTATCCCACGGTCCACATACTGTGTGTCCTCCAGTAATGCACACTGCCAACAGAGTATTGTGGAGGATTTGGTCGGATGCAAGTACGAGTTCATTTATGTTCATTTATGTTCATTTATGTTATTCTGCACTCCTGAAAGAGCGTGGCAGTATAACACTTGCACCCTCTGAATATGGCATAAAAACATGATAGGATAGAAAATCAAACAAAGCAAACTAATTCATCTTATCCTAGCAAAGCGATCAATGTATGTGGCTTATAAATATGCAAAATTATAAAGATATTACAGATATTTCTTAGGCACAAAAGGACTGATGCCCAAGGAAGTAGACTTGTTCAAAGCTTACATGTTCAAGACAGCTGCAAAAATATATATGACACAGTATTATTATATAAATGATTTCTTTCTGTTAGGGCTGTGATTTAAAATAAAGTGTCAATGCGATAGATGCATAATGAAATGTATCCTTTGGGATAACTGTGCATTTTGCAGGTGAAGCAGTACCTTTTGATTACCTTGATGTATGGAGTGTACTGTGTTGTATTCAGAATTGGTTTGTTAGCCTGTTTTAATCTTTATAATTAGCAGTTTTCATAGCAATGTTATGCTATTGAAGTACATCACAGGAGTCACACCTCTCTTACTTAAGTAACATTAATCCGTGAATGCGATGTTGCTGGTCTCAATCCGTTCCACTGTTCTGTTGGTAGAATAATTTAAATAAAGAAATGAATAAAGAAAATACAATAAGTAAGAACAATTTAATTCATTGCCAAGTTCACACTGCTAACAAACTCTACACTCAGTTATCTAATGTTAAGAGGCCATCTCCTGTAGCCTGTGATTGTTCCTGTAAATGCTCTACCTTTTTGGGTTTGTCATAGGCATGTTTTTCTGCATTAGTTTGAAATATTGATTTACTTCAGGAGTCTTATGCAGCACCTAAGGAATGTGTTAGGCAGCAGTTATGACAGTCGATCAAATCACTAATTTAGTCTAGCTTCATCTGACAACCGACGCACAAAAAACATGTCGGCGACAATTCACGGCTCTCTAGTTGCAGACAGCTACTGATCACAAAGGAGAGGAGTGTGTCATCAACAGCTATTGTCAGAAGTATGGATGTGGAATTTAGTTGCTCAAAATAAAAAGAGGAGAAAAAAGAACATTTTAATCGATTTGTCAATGTGGGCAGCAAAACCTTCAGGGATGAGTTCTGAAAATGCGAGCATGGACAGAAAAGTTTCATGAGGAAACTGAGTTTTCAGTTCCATCTCGTCACAGCCTGAGATCAGCACATACTGTAGGAAATGTGCTTATTCTGAGCTGAAGATTGTGTTTATACGCAAAGCGCTTAGATTTAACTTTTTGGTGAGAACTTATTCACCGTTAAAACACCCACGCATCGTATTTATTTTTTATTTGCTTAGGGACCATAGTAGGGCACATGTGTTGCAAACACGCACACACAAAAACACACACACACACACACACACACACACACACATACACACACACACACACACACACACACACACACACACACACACACACACAGTATCCAGGGCCCTGGCTCTGTTGTTTCTAATCGGCCCTTATCAGCGTCTGTTTGCCCGACTCAGCGTGCTGGGTGTGCAGCGGAGGCAGCGGTGAGATGGAGCTGTCAGGCTGGATGTTTGCCCGAGCGAAGCAGAGATTGTACCGATTTCATTCAGTAACTCCTTAATTTCCGACTCCATCTTTTTCCTTTCTTTTTTGTTTAACAAACAAAGGTCTTTAAACCGACCACTGAAGCTCAAAGCAAGAACTTTTATAGTTCTGCAACTTTTTTTTATCAACACAATCCTTAAAAAATGGCTTCACATTGAAGGTAAAATGTAGGACTACTGTGTTTAGTTTGTGCCTCCGTCTTTGGGGTTTCTGTTTGGATGACACACTGATCAGCTACTTCATCTCACAGATTAGTGCGGACACACGTCAGCTTGCTGTCGGCTGTGTTCCAGATATTAAAGCAAAGTGTTTATTATGCGTCCTTCACCTTGAGCTGCTTACTGTACTGTAGGTGCAGCAGAGCCGCTAGCATGGAGTACATTTAGTCGATTCTTTTTAATCCCAGAAACGCAAGGCCACGTGTCGTCAAAATTCTCAGTACACTGCTGGAGGTGATGCATATATAAAAGTACATGTTTATGTGTTGCGTTGTGTGTGTGGCGCAGGGCAGGCTGAACTGTTGTGGTGTGCAGATTCTCTCTGACATGCAGTCACAATCACACAGCCTTATCTCTGCTCACCTTCTGCTGACTCCCTCCGGCAGCCAGCCCTGATGTCCTCGGCTCCACCACAGCTCCTCTGCCGTGTGTGTGTGTGTGTGTGTGTGTGTGTGTGTGTGTGTGTGTGTGTGTGTGTGTGTGTGTGTGTGTGTGTGTGTGTGTGTGTGTGTGTGTGTGTGTGTGTGTGTGTGTGTGTGTGTGTGTGTGTGTGTGTGTGTGTGTGTGTGTGTGTGTGTGTGTGTGTGTGTGTGTGTGTGTGTGTGTACAAATGTGTTTATCCTGCATGTCTGGATCAGATATTTTTAGAATTCCTAAATGTTGCAGAGATAGTCACTTGCACTGTGGAGACATAATATGTGCTTCAGTGCGTCTGTGTTTATATCAGGCATCTGTGTGTGAGGTACGGATTATTGTTTAAAAATAATATCATGCCTTTTCTTTTAAATCAATGAGTGCATGTGTATGTAACTCCAAGCAAATCCTCTCCACGTCGGCGTGCATTTTCTTTCCTCTCTGCTTCACCGAGCTGACAGTGGGTTCAGGCTCTTTTTCCTCCTTCCCTCCTACCTCCCCTGCTTCCTCTGTTTCCTTTCTCTCTCCCTTATTATGCCATGGATGCTGGACATGTGGCGGAACCAGTCCCAGTGAAGGATGAATGGAACACTAATTAAGTGATTTCCCATGGTTATCTTGGAGAGTCATATGTTAAGAAGCTTGCTAACAGATCAGGATGGAGAGAAGAAGTCTGAATAGTTATTTGGGTGACATGTTTGAGTGAAGATGCCTTGGTGACAGTTAGTTCAGGTGTAAGTTTATACCCTTTAAAATCTTAATGTTTCATAACGAGCAATATCAAAAATGTGCCAATGATTTATTCATGTTAAAACACCATATGTTGCGTTCAGTTGTCAAAGTGTGGCTAAGAAAGATGTAATCAAACACATTCTGGGGCAAATTGATTTCCCGAAGATAAACAAATCACAAACAAATCACAAGACTTTTTTTGTTGTCATGGTTCTTCTGTGGCTTCTAATGCTGGCTATATTTCATCCTGTCCAAAAAGAAAAACAATCACAATACACGCTGGCAATAATTCAATGCCAAACATATTTTGTTAATCAAAGCAAAAACTGGTGGTGAATCGATATTTTACAGATTAACTAGAGTTTAATGCGTTAACATCAGTTGCATAATTTCCTTACTGCTTTAAAAAATCTCTCAACTTAAGTGCTCTGAAACTTTGTAAGCCTTTTTCTAATCTGTTCTGTTTTTCTATTCTTTTGGAAAAACATATACCCAGATGAACAAGATGACTCATAGTTTGAGTCTTACTCACAAAATCTCCTTAAGTTAAACAAAAAAGTAAAACGAGGTCCACACTTGTTTTCTGCTCTCCTCCTTTTCTCATTATGTTTCTAGGAATGTTTTGCATAACATTGTGGCCATTGCGGCACAATCCATGTCAGGGCATCATATGTGTGATGTGAAGCTGCAGTCCATCCTAACATGTGCACAGAGACATGCGAGGCTAGATCTGTAAAGTTAGGTTGGTGTTGAATGTATTAGTGCAAGTAGAGCTATAATCCAATATGTGATACATTTTTCAATGCTAATGTATTGTGATCAAATCCAATGTGTACTATAGGACAGTAAAAATAAAAACAGTTTAAAAGGGGAGTGATTAGTAAAATATGCATAAATAGAAAGAAAGAACGCTAACTAGGTAACATAAGATAAGAATAAACAAGTTTAAATGATTTGTTATTGGTTGTGATCATATTCTAAAGATGTTTGGATTATTGAAAAGTATACAGCTCCCTTTCATGTGTGTGAGTGTTGAGAGCTGTATCCATAAATTCATGTTGTGCTCAAAGTGCACCAGATTGATGCATTTCATTTCAACATTTAAATAAATCTCCCCGGGGGTGCATGCCCCCGGACCCCCCGAGTCCCTACTCCCTAGTCCCCTAGTCCACCCCCAAATAAAGCATGTTAAAATAATTAGATTGAATACATTTTCTTTTAGTAAACACTGAAAACGGGTCCCAGAGACCCATACAGCACACAAAGGTTAAAGGAAGCATATAATAATGTTAAAATGTGCTAAATATATACACTGCAAAAAACAAAAAAAAGAGGAGTATAAGCATTATTCATTTTGGTCAAAGACATGCAGCCAATCCCACCAAAATAAAGAGACAATGGACGTGCCTTATGCATACACTCACAATGTTGCATTACATCCTCAAACATACACATGAGGCTAAACTGCTGCAGACATTCCTCCTTTTCAGAGGAGACGATCAAATGTTGATGGAAGGGTGTGGAGAGAGAAAAGGGAAGGAGAGAGTGGACAGCAGCCTGGCCTGATGTGACCCACAGAGGCCCCTGAGGAACGGTAAATCTAACAGCCTGACAACACTCTGCTTGCCTCTGTGTGGTTGTTTGTATTTTCTGTTGCGTTAATCTTGCTTAGCTTTGTGAGGAGGCATAAATCTGTCATGTGTGGACCTGTTTTCTGTGACACAAAGAAAGCGAGAGGAGGCGGGGATTGGGGGGGGGGGTGTCTGCAGTGGTTGTTTTTCATGGTCCTCCATCACTCAGTTTCCTTTGATATGTGCATTTTTGTTGTTGTGTGTTTGCGTGTGTGTGTTTGCGTGTAGGGATGTGTGAGTGTACTGTATATTTGTGTAATGTGAGCCTCCTCCTCATGGTGAGTCTCTTCATCACGGTCCCTGTCTGACTCCCTCTCTCTGGCTCTGTTTTAATAAAGCGTGAGGAATTGGATTAAAGGCAAGGATTTTCTGCTTGAATGCAATTGCGCATCTGCGTTTTATTTTTGTGCTGCTTTGCTGGTTTCCCATTTTTTCCCCGTTGGAGTAAAACGACTTCTCCCTTCCCACGCCTTTGGACATACATGTGCACACTTACTGCATGTGATGTTTGTGAAGCGAGCAGCGTTATCTTGATCTCTGTTATCATCAAGTGTTGCCTGCCTCTAGTCCCTTTATTAATCAATTTCTATTAAACCTTACGAAGAAATTACTATGTAGCTGTTTGGTTGTTGGCTATGTCGAATTGCTGAAAACGCTTCCCCTTTATGACATTCAGGCATAATAAACATTGAAAAATAGTTAATGATCAAAACTCTTATAATAACATATGCTTTAAATGTATAAATAATATGAAAGTTAATAAATATCACAATGATGACATGTACAGTATAGGAGGTTTCAGTGACCTATTTTATATTTGCATGAGTTAATCAATGGCCTTTAATTATTTTAGTGATAAAAAAAAACGTCCTTTTCATTGCAGTTGTGTCAACCTTCTGTACTGCAATGTGGCTGTGGAGTCGTGCACTTTGTTCGAACCCCTCCACCTCCGTTCCCTCCACTCGCTGTCCTTCTCTCTCTCCCTCCTCTCTGTATCGCCCCAGGGTGCTCCTTTCTGTGTGACGGCAGTTCAAAATCAGGGAATAAAGGTCGGCGGGTGTACCGGGTCATCACACAGAGCCCAGTGGAGCGAGAAACATGAGGAGCGGCGTTTATAAGGCCACAGGGAGAGGGTCGCGTCCCTCGGAAATCATCCGATGTCTGTGTTTACCCGGGTTCTGACAGGTCGAGCGGCTCTGTCTGCGGATAAGGGCAAACGAATCTCACTATGAGCCCTTATCTCGCCTGTCTGATACACAAACCCATATTGCATCAGCCGCCGAAGACATATCTGCTAAATGAATTGAACTGTTTGCCAGATTCCTAAATGTCAGAAAATATCAGTCAATTTCAACAGTATTTTGTCAATTCGGTCACCTAGCATGACTTTGTCTTTATTTTTCTCTCCCGCTGTTGTCTTTGTTGATTTTTAAATGTGTCCTTTTTATTCCTTATCTGCATCAGAGTTTTGTATGCATGTCGTGGAGGAAATGTTTTTCCCAGCTTCTGTAATACACACTGAGCATCAGTATATATATTGCACATATGATATAGAAAAAACAAAGGTACTATGTGACCTGATGAGCCTTTTTTTTTTTCTCTCTCCACCTCTTTCTCTCATGGCCAATTTCACCCTCTTCCCCCAGTGACTCATTGTTAAAGGACCATGAAAGGCTTTCTTTCTGGGCAGAGACGAGTCCTTTTTAACCCCCCCCCCCCCCTCCTCATCTCGCCTGCACCTTAACCATCCTCTGAGCCCCATCATTACAGGCCTTTAGAAGGGCAAAATTACAGCAGAGTGACTTATTACCAGCTGCATCCAGGGACAGGGATGGAGGTTACAGAGGGAGAAGGTAGGCAGGAATTAAGGTGAGATGGAGAGTGATGAAGCAGATGAGAGAGAGGAACAAGGAAGATTGAAGCTCTGAAGGAAGGATCAGTGAGATGGAGAGAAGGGGTAGAGAGGAGGAAAGAGATTGAGAGGCTGGCTTGAGAGTGGAGCAGGCATAGACAAACACTGTCATTTATAGAGCGAGGCCGAGCTGTCGGTTAATGGACAAATGATACATGGCCTCAGAAAGTTTGTTCTTCCTCACAGTTCCCAAAGTTCCCATGTACCTCCCATCCTTCACATGCAGTGCTTCGCCAACAGACACAATGCACTACTATGGGATTCAAGACCCAGCTCTCTAGAGGGGTCACAGAGTGTTTTAACCGTCAGCTTTGGGCATCCTTTTTTTTAGAACTTGATATGATCTCATTAGAGCCTTATCACATCAAATGAGATGAATCAGCAGCAAAGTAGTCTGACAGTGTCAGACAGTGTGTGGACCTCCAGAGACCCTCACTGTGTCGTACACAAAACTGAAGCAGACAAGCTTTAGTAAACAGATGTAAACTAGGTGGAATGGGATGAGAAGGAAAGTGGGAGGAGGTGACGTTTGGTGCACTAACAAACAGAAATAGATATCTCACTGGGGTAGGTGAGAGTATCACACACACATCCTTGTGTCTTTGTTTCACACTGACATATTTTGCATATGTTAATTTGCACTATACTCAAACTCAATCACATGATAACACATACTGTACTTAACTAAGTGCTAACACATACGACTGTAAAGTCCACTAAGACAAACGATACTGGGCTGTAAAAATACACTTTGATACTATTCATGTGATAGGACCATAGACACAAAGGGATGCAGTGGGAAAGTCAACTTTAATAACTTATTGTCAGTCTGAATGAAATAATTTTGCCAGCAAATCATTATTTTATTATTGTAATTGATATTTTTAACTGTTAGTTATAGATAGATAGAATTTTTTTTAAGGCATGGTTCAAACACTGGAGACACTTGAAAAAGCTAATGTGGGATTTAACTTTCCTGGAAATAGCAGATTTTGGTTTTAATCCTGACTGACCGAAGTCACTGCACAGGATGTGATGTTTCTCAGGACAGGATTGAAGATGAAGCAGTTTGTAATGCAACATTTCTTGCCCACTTGACTTTGATTTTAGTTTCCGTACTGTAGGTATGCCAGTTCTTAGAGGTTTTATGCAAATCCACTCCCTGTCGAGCTGGGCCAAAAAAGACAACTACAGCTCCTGCTGACTCTAACACACAATTATGACAACACACACACACACACACACACACACACACACACACACACACACACACACACACACACACACACACACTGCCAGTTAGAGAGCGAGCGAGGCAACTCATGGACCATTTTCATTGTTATTCATGTATTAATTTATACGGTCATGGCAGATGTGAAACAGGGCTGTAATATGCAGATGTGGGTTTGTTTCTTGATGGGAATTTTCCGGTCCACTGCCTCTAGCTGCCACTAATAATAAAGACAGGGATGGAAGGTGGAGGAGGAAAAGGAGGAGGAGGGAGAGGGAGAGAAATGGGAGCTTGGAGTTGTCAAGATGCCTCCAGTCATACACCACCTCTAAAACACCTCGACTACTCCCTTTTCCCCTCACACTCAGACGCACACATGCAAGCACTGACCAGGTGTGATCTAGCTGTGAATAGGCTTGTCCTTGACATGAAGGTGAGCATGTAGAGTTGTCTTCTCTTTTGTTGACAAGACTCCTGAGCATTTGCAGGCTGTTGCTCCTCCGTCTTTACATTGGCAGTAAAGGTGGATTTTAAACTGGCTATTGTTTGTTACAACACATTAAGTTACTAGGGAAACGTGCGGCCCACAGTACACTGAAAGCTCAAGATGTTGCTTAATATAAGGCTTGAAAAAGTGCAGAGGAATACTTTTTGACCCTTGTCAACATCTGGCTTTACTTTTCAGCTGATAAAGATAATGAATATCTCTGTTGTGCAGCTGCTAAAAAGCTAAGGCATTTGCATGTGCTGCTTTATTGGAATGCAGTCTTGGTACAAGCAGTTGGACAAACTGACTGTGTCACTGCCCGAGACATAAATAGCCAGGGACTGTTAGTCACCCTGTAGGCAATTGGCTGTGAGACATGTTGTTTTCTGTGTGTGCTGTTGTTGTGTGGCTCTGGGGTTAGTTCCTGCGGGAGGGTCATAGACGGGAAACATTGCTTGCCGGGGGAGTAATGATGTCAAAGACGAGATGCTAACAGGCAACGAAGGATTCACTCTATTTTCTCTTCACCGCTGCATTTATTAGATATTAACCCCCTCCTGTCTCCATGATTGAGTGGAGGGATGGCAGCTAGGAGAAAGAAAGGAGAAAGAGGTCCCAGAAGAGTTCAAATAGAAACGGATCCTAATGCAAAGCCAATCACACAGCGGTATTACTCAGATATTGAGCTATAAAACGGGATATGTGGCAGGTGAAAATAAACTTTGGATGCTCATTTGCAGTTACCTTCAGATAACACAAATAAAAAAAAAGATGTATAACCACCATTGCAAATAAAATGCTGAATTCTTTTTTGATTTGTTACTTTTTTTCAATGTTATACTCTCAGAATGAAAACAACAGATTAAGTACAATATGGTGTTATATCATACAAGTCATTTTTCTACCCAAAATGCAGTAACTGACAATCACATATCATGTGCTTGAATGATGATGCATAAACATGCAAGAAGGAATGTAATGTTGCAGCTGCTTGTTATATTAATCTGCAAAGTATTAACTTAAGCTCTCAGATAAGTGCAGTGGTGGACAGTAACTAAGAACATTTTCTCAAGTAAACTTAACAACAATTGTTGGGTTGCTTTGGCTAAAGGTATCTTAGCTTAAACTTCTACCCCTATACATTTATGAAATGGAGTACGTTTACTTTAGGATACTTGTGTGCTTTTACTTTCATAAAGTAAACCTTTGAATAAAGACATTTGTTGTAACAGAGTTATTCTACAGTATACTGTGATTTTATACTTTTAGTGCAGTCAAATATAATGATTATATAATGTGAAATAATGTTTCCCTCTGAACATTTTTCTGTCAGAAAATGTTAAAAGTCTAGAAAGTTCCTCAGAATTGCACTTCATTAGCATAATTTGAAATGGACTTGTTTACAGACATGCTCTAAACACAAACCTACAGCACCCACCATGTCTTGTTCCCCCCTGATTTGTACACACACACACACACACACACACACACACACACACACACACACACACACACACACACACACACACACATCACACAGGGCTATCTGGAGCTGAAGCCCACAGGCATGCGCCCAGGCCGGAGTCCAAGCCGTGTCAAATCAGCGTAGTCTTCACCAGAGGCCAAATCTGTAGCGTATAATTATCTTTTAATCAGCACCCTTATTCAGGCGAGCAGTAAAGATTAGCCCAGCTTGGGCTCTGCTTAAAATAAGCATTCATAAATGCGTGTGAAAGCCTCTGACCAATCGCACCCAATCATACACACAATACCAAGCTCCCTCCCCAACGTCCTCTCTCTTCCCGTTTTCCCCTGCTCATGCATGTGAAGCTCCCCTCTCTTTTCCCCTCCTCTGTGAATTTGTTCTCATTTCCCATGGACTTTGGTCAACTCAACCACATTTGTACAGGACATGTAACAGCAACCTCTGCTGTTGAAATACAGATAAATGATCACATTTCAAGGGCACGAGGACACAAGCCTATACATAACACAACACGCCTGACCTTCATGACACCTTATGTGCTGGAGGGTCTAGATAATCCAATATGGCGAATTTAAAGCGATTGTATTTATTAAATAAAAGCTGCTGGGGTTCGAGAGCATAACATTTTAGAGTAGCTCGTCTCGTCTAATCCCTGCCTCTCTGGGGTGAGCCGCAGCATTTATGCCAGTAATGAAGTGCAGTGAGATGAAAGCCTTTTTAATGGGATTTAGTTAAACTGGGACACAATCCAGAACGTCAAGGAGGGGGGGGGGTACACTTCCTCATCACCTCACAGCTAATGTCATTGTTATTTCTGCTTGCATGCTGTGATTATGTAATGAATATGTGTCACCTCTCTTTTTGTATTGGCTGAGATGAATGTCAATCACAGACATCTTGTCATTTTTGTGTTTTTTTCTTTTGCTCCTCCACTGGCAGACCTCATCCTCTGTTGGTTGACGGTGAACAAGAGTGACTTTAGTGTGTGTCGCAGGTGGAGCGGCATGAGTGTGTGACTTGATGGATGACAGGCTGGTTGGATGGTTCTGTCTCTAACAGCACAACATGTTCCGATTCAGATCTACATACACTGTGTGTGTGTGTGTGTGTGTGTGTGTGTGTGTGTGTGTGTGTGTGTGTGTGTGTGTGTGTGTGTGTGTGTGTGTGTCCGTGTGTGTGTGTCCTATACTTTATCTGTCTATTGAGGCATTTTCTTGTGTGTATAGTAGACAGTCAGTGTGTAGAAGATCCTTAGCTAGAAGTTGAGACACAAAGCTAGCAGCTCCCGGCAGTCTCTCTCTTCTATGATCTGAACGAAACCCCTGACACACAGTCACACTCACACTCACACTCACACACATACTCACACTCAAACACAATCAAACACACACCGAACACATCACAGCTTTATTAAAGCACCAAGAGACCCAAAGAAGCGTAAAAGGTACAAAGTACTTTTAAGAAAAAACCCATAATTGTTAGTGTTCTAAAAATAGAAATGATGGTTCTTAAGTGTGAAATAATTGAAGATGTTTGGGCTGATTATAGACTGATTGCACCAAGTAGAACGTGAGTTGGTTGTTTCAGCCATCTTCAGTTGATTGTTTGGAGAAACATTTGTCGTTTTTGAGTAGTGACATAATTTGCCCTATATTACATTTGTTCCCACTGATTCCAGGTTGACTTTGTGTGTCTCGTGATGGGAATTAGGACCATTGTTGTCTTATAAGAGAAGAAGAAATTACATTCTGGGCTTGGTATATATATTTTGTTGTATTCTGCAGGTCAGATCCCATCTTTAGACGTGTCACTATCCACACCCTGTGGATGAGGGAAATTGGAACATGCTTATAAGAAAACAAAATCACTGCAAACTGCTGTCGCGTTCAGCCTGCGAGAGCCGGTGTGTGTGACCAGCGGTGAGTCCAGCTCACTCCAGCCAGCCAGCGATCCTGCTGCTGCTGCAATGAGTTTGGCTCCTGACCTCCTCTGGGCCGCGCTGCCATACTGGCCCCCTGCTTATTGTTCTGTCAACAGCATCTGTTGGGCCTGATAACAGGATCAGACCAGCCCCCTGTAGGCCTGATGGAGCTAGCCTGGATTAGCCAGTGAGGCCTATGTTTCTCTGTGTGTGTGTGTGTGTGTGTGTGTGTGTGTGTGTGTGTGTGTGTGTGTGTGTGTGTGTGTGTATAATATATAATAAAATTAACTCAGTCCATCTCTTATTTCCTGTCAGAGATGTCACACTGCAGCAAAAGAGGTCTGAAATCCGCTCTCATCCTTTCTCTCATCCAGCAGATAAAACCTAATTTATTTGTCTTGCCGTATGATTGTCAATACTACACTTTACATGTCTCTTATAGCACGGAGAGCCTTTACTATGGGTTCACCACAAGAATGGACATTTGTCTAAAGAATGGACTCTCGAGTGCAAAGTAAATCGAGCATTATTATCCCGACCGTTGGATTGAAGGTCGTGTCAAGGTCCAGTAGTGTGTTGCTCATGAATATAACATGTTTCTCTCCAACTCCATTACACGCTGTCCTGGTTTTCCAGGTAATAAACTGTTTTCTGGATCAGAAAAGCAGGCATACTAATACACCCCTGGATTAAAATGATAATAATCTCTTTCCGACCGTAGTGTTGTTTGTTGTGGCATCTTCCAGAGTAATTTATTAGAAAATCAGTACCAATGACAGACCAACAACAGCTCTTAACGTCAGGAAGACAAACACACACACACAGGTCGATAATGGCCTTGGCACCCTATAGGGATGTGAGAGGCACACAGGAAGAGCACAATCCCAGAACAAACAGTTGGAATCTCACAGGAGAATGGCAAAATCGTCCTGACTTCCCCCTGGGATTCACAAATCCCACCTCGCCATGTTTTTCGCCGCTGAGAATACCTGCCAAAGTGATCGTCCTCATGAGACGTTCCTGCCAAGCCCAGCACCCGCTGATTTGTTCGGTTCCATTTGACCCTGGAATTTGGCAGTATTTTGAATTAAAAGTGGAAGGAAGGTTCTCCACTGCATTTTAGACTTGCTGTGTGTTTTCCCACGGCTGTGTGTTTCCGTGTCAGACAAACAGCTGAGACCTTTGGAGTAAAAAAAAAAAACACTGCTAGTGGCTTAATACAGATCAGTGACTTTTTTAGTAGGAGCTGAAGAGAACAGTAAAATAAAGTAGTGTCGGTCACGTACCACTCCCCATCCTCTCTTCTCCGCTCCGTCTCTCTAATCCGCATCCTCCTTCCAGAGCCGTAACCGGGGATATGGACTTCCTGCTTTCTGCTTAAAAGACGAAGCTATTGCGCAGCTTCATGTCATGACACACTATCATAGCTACGATTTTTCACATTTCCCCCCCTGCTCAAAACAAGAAAAGCGCATTGCCCTGAAAATGAATGCAGTTTTCCTGTTTCCCGTTATATCCTAGGTTGTCAAAGAGCTCTATTTAACATGGCTGGCAGATGCCACGCTGCAGTGTGGTGATGGTTGGCATGTACAGTGTGTCACTGCGACTCTGTGTCAGGAGGCAACATTCATTTCCAGCACTCAGATTAAACAGGACACTTCAGAAGACGCCACTGGTCACTGTGCCGTCATCTCATGCTCCCGCTCCCTAAGAAAAGCAAAGCTGAGGAAAGAGCTGAGAGGTGCAACTTTAATCTTTCCGGGCCGCGTCTATCGTTATTCCAACCCAGTTTAGATTTAACCACGCCCACTTCCGTATTACGCAAGAACGTAGCTTTAGCGTCATAGACTTCATCTTCGGCAGTTATAGCGGTCGCGGTGTAAAGCAGGATATTGAATAGTTGTTTTTTGTCTTTCCAAAGGATTTGTTGACTGAAAGTAAACGATCCAGAGTCCTGAGATTGTATTACTGGTGTTTTATCATCTCAGCTGGTGTAAGAGCAGAATATTGAATATAACCTTGACTATTACTGCGTAGCCTACTTCATTTATCTGACAGCATTATTTAATGAAACTATTTTATATATATATATATACACACATTTATTCATTTATAAACATATATATATATAAACACACACTTATATGTACTCACACATGTAGTTATTCATTTATACACACAGATGTATTCATTCATTTATACACACACAGCATTATTTAATGATACTATCTTATATATATATACACACATTTATTCATTTATAAACATATATATATAAACACACACTTATATGTACTCACACGTGTATTTATTCATTTATACACACAGATGTATTCATTCATTTATATACACACACTCTCATATATACACTTTATATTAATTCATTTGTACACACACACATACATATATATAAACAAAACAACACAATATAATAAAAACAGTTGCAATAATAACATAATATGGTATGATCAATTCTACCCTTTTGTTTTTGCTCCCATATTTCAATTAAAAGATATTTTTCAAAATCAATATTGGTGGGGGCTCTTTTGCAAAGATAATCAATAACACCACCTGACAGTTGTTGCAGATTATACAGCATACTTGTTACTTACACACATGTGCCATGATCGGAATGATCTCGTCTTGTACCTTTACTCAAATACAAGATCTTATCACTTCTTACACCTCTGGAAAGCAGTTTTATGTAAAGGAATACATTTTTATAATGGCAAAACGTTAATATGTTATTAATGTTAAAATAGACATTTATAACATATTATAAATGTCTATAAAATATTAAATAAA